>NC_056741.1:437912741-438002741 GCF_019279795.1 Protopterus annectens | reverse complement strand
GGGGAGACAGACCAATGCACCTGCTTAGTGGTGCTTGCAGTATAGCCCAGTCCTCAGAATCTGAAGTTGAACCCTCCTCCCCTCACAAGTGGAAACTGAGGAAGCCAAGCAGCAGCAGTGGCAGAGCACAACAGTGCAAACTATCGGATCTTAATCTGATTTTAATGAAAAGAAAAGAATTGACGTTTTAGACTTTTTGCATATTTTTTAATGCTTGCTACTTGCTAGCAAGACGTACTTAAAGTCATAGGATGTAAAAGTGGGGGGTGCTCCTTCTCCCTCACTCTGTGGTTCCAGCTCCCATGGACTGCAGGATGGCTTGTACCCATATTTTTGGTTTTATGTTGTGAGTTGCATAAAAATTACTTTTCTTATAAGTATTTGAGTAAAGGTCGTGATGTAATTTGGAGTTATTTACTTTAACTCCATTCTCTACTAGTACTCCGCTTGCCTGAGACATATCCCAGTACTTCCCTTGCCCTGTTGAGATACACCATATTTCCTTACTGGCAATTGCAGATGTATCCCTTTACTGAACAGGTCTCCCATTCCTTGATAAGCCAGACTTACTATATGATTTGTAAAGTCTGGGGAGCAAGAACCTAATAGGGAGCAGATGACAAGGCAGTGGGCATGATCATGTGATGGTGGCTGGTCAACATCAGTATCCCAGAAGGAACAGCATTCAATAATGTCAATATACGTTGTGAATGCATAAATGCATAAATCCACCAGGCAATGGATGAGGTGCCATACCCCCTACGTTTGTTGTTAACTTGAGAGATTCCTGGCATTATCATCATCATCATCATCACAGGTCATACAGGCAGTGATTCTTCTCACCTTGCTCCCCCTGGGAGCTACTTTTTTATATCCCTCCCACCTAAACCTAGCATTGGCCCGAGTGCAATCCCAAGCTCAGGGTCCTGTTGGCACAGACAGATGCCTTGCATCTGCCATTTGGCCACTTTAAGGATTAGTTTTGGACATTTAAAACAGACCCTTGTGTTTTATAGGGTTTGGTTTAGAAGAATTGCTGTAGAACTTTTTTCCCCAACGTATAATCTTCTGCTCTGGATGATTGATCCCCAAGTCAGTACAGGAAAAGAGATTAAAATGATACCTTTCTCTTTTACTTCTTGCCATAACCATTTAGTATCTTGACCACAAAAATTAGAGGCAAATAAGGTACAATGTACTGATATTAGATAAATTTTATCAGCTGTGTTGAAGAGATTCCATATTTACATAGTATATGTAAGATGCTAGGACCAGTAAGTGAAAGGGCAAGCAGCAGTTCTGCTATGTCTACTTACAGTCAAAATTCCATGTAATGTATGCAAAGTTAATAGCATAAGCATAGAGCGTCTTATGCGTGGAAACATGTGTGAATGGGCGTACCTTCGGTGAAGGTTGTGCGTCAGGCCTGGCAAGCCAGTACGTAAAAAAATCAACTGCCAATTACTAGCGGACCGGAGTTCCGCTGTGGCAACCCCTAACCGGTAAAAGCCGAAAGACACAAAAACTGATCTTCATCTGGTGTTATATCCTATTCTTCCTGTAGTTACTGTACAAGCCAGCACCACTTCTTAAAACCAGCTTATAAACCCAAACATTATTAAGTATGTTTCACTATACATCTTTTGAATTGCAGAAATCAGCTTTTATCTTCTGCTAAAATATTTTTCATATCATCTTTCGTATCTTTTCAAAATAAAGATAGGAGAGTTATTAGACTGCTGTTATTTATAACTTCTGTTTCAATTATCTTATTTGTGATTGCCTAACTGCATAAAATTATTAGCACACATCTCTGAGAATTTAAGAAAGCTGGGATACTGCACACATGTAAACTAAATTATAGGTAACCAAAAATGACTGCAATTCTGGAGTGCTAAGTATCTTTCTAATTTAGCTTAGAAATTATTTGCAAGTGAACCAGTAGGATGCAATGAAGGGACAAAGTACAAAAAGTCACATGCCAACATGTAGTGCATAGAAGAGGTGCTAATAAAACTGCCAGCTGAATAAATTGTAACTGTTTGCTCAGTCACTCACTGACTAAACATACTGGCACACCTTAAAATCACCCAGTTTACATTAAGTTACAGACTATAAAATTAGCTGCAATAAAAAGCAATGCCAGAGAAGACAGAACAGAACAATGCGTTTTTTAGAGCAATACTGTGTAAAAATAGTACTTACCGATTTATTTATTTATTTTCTTAGGAAAATAATAATCTTAGGGGGCACAAAAAAGAGATACAGAAAGTGCTAAAGGGTGAAAGGAAACTGAATGAAATAAAATGATATGGAAGTTGGGAATAGTGACTGGTTAGACATAGGGTCACTAGGGCATATTAAGTTTACAAACCTTTTTTAAGACTGGCAAAGTCTTATAATCTGAACTATACTGAATGGTTAAAATGTTATGCATATGACAAAACTTAAAAAATTATAATACAACCCTTAAAATTATCCGTTTCCAGTGCAATGTCTTAAATAAATAATGTAGTCAATTGTTTGTATTAAATATGTAATTGCAACTGTAAAATGAAGTGGGTCAGGGTCATTATACCTCATTTATAGCAGGCTAGTAATGGCTACATGCCCTAAAGAAATCCATAAGTGAGATTTGCTGAGTAGTGAGATATAAAAAAACTGTAAAAAATGAAAATAGAGAAGTCTCAGTTTATCTCATCACTTGTTACTAGCCTGATAAAGTGACTGATTATCTCACAATCTGTTACCAGCCTGATAGCAATAGGAACATTGAAGCAATGCAAGACTTGCCTTGTGCTCACTGACAACTGTTTGAATCATCCTATAAATGATTCCATGTGTCAGTAATGCAAATATCTACTAACCTTGGATGCCAGCCTCTCTTCAAAGACTAGATTGTAATCAGCATGTTGTCAGTTCTGACACCCGGGTCTTACAACCATGTCCACCTTGTCCTAGACAAGCAAATAAGCATTCTTACGCTGAGGTACTTAAAAAGTCCCTGCCTAAGCCACAAAAGGGCCCCTACATGAAGGTTTAGTAAACAGAAAGCTCAGTTTCACACTAGCAGGCAAACATGATACATAGACACTGCAGAAAGCACAACTATAAAAAGGAGTCACTTAACTATCAGGCGAAAGCCATTAAAGCAACAAGGCTGAGACAATATATCTGGTAACATCCTATTCACTGGAAACTTCATAGTCAGACACACAGATGCATTACTCACCAGGCTAATCAAGGAAAGAGTGATGGCTGGCTGGTTTTCAGATGTCAGAATCTGCAGTGTCACTAGGGCCCTCAAGTTCCTTCACCCTAAGTACACATATGACATAGTCATTGTGTAGATGGGAGTGAATGGCTTGAGATATTTCTTCTTGGCTCATATGAAGGGGGACATGATGGAACTCTTAGAATATGCATATGATGCTGGTGTGAATCTAGTATTGAGCAGTATCCTACCATTGCCAGGAATACAAACAAAAGATAACTGATTTCAATTATTAGTTTTAGCTATTGGTGCCATTCCAAGGAGATCCAATGTGTGTGTGTGTGTGTGTGTGTGTGTGTGTGTGTGTGTGTGTGTGTGTGTGTGTGTGTGTGTGTGTGTGTGTGTGTGTGTGTGTGTGTGTGTGTGTGTGTGTGTGTGTGTGTGTGTGTGTGTGTGTGTGTGTGTGTGTGTGTGTGTGTGTGTGTGTGTGTCAGCTTAGAAGGACATAAGCAACAAACTTGGCTGCTTTGTAAAAGATGGCCTGCACTGTTCTCCTCATGGCTTCCATGTACTTGCTAGAACCTTTTCTTCCCCATAGTGCCTTTTTTAGTCAAAATCAGTTTCCTTAAATTACTTAACTAGCCAATCAAAATTAAAACTATATAAAGGTAGCACTGCTCAGTGATAGAAGCCAAAACAAGAAACTGCACTCCTTAAAGGAATTCCAATTGAAACATGGTTTTGGTACAGAGGTATCATCTCCACAGTACAGGGATTGAGGCCTTCCACTCTTTCAGACCCAATTTGGAAAATAACAGTGTTACTGGAGGAGGTGTGTCTGTGTTAATAAGAAGCCTTCTCACCTCCAGAGTCTTAAGCAGGACAACAACCTTGAGCTCATCCATGTCTTTTTCTTGGTAAGCAGAACTCTGTACCATATCATTACTAACTACCATACACCTTCTGAACAAACTGACATCCTTCCCTATCAATCCTAATTCTATTATCTTGGAAGACTTCAACTATCCTATTATTACCTGGGAAACCTGCACCATCTCAAATAAATATGCACAAAGATTCCTAGACTTTATATTAATGCCATCTCCCTAGACCAAAAGGTTCAAGTCCCATCTAGGAGTTCAGAAATAATGGACGTGATTCTCACCAATACAGACACTTAGACTGATCACACCGCTTGTCAAATCTGACCACTAACCAGTAACACTGACTAACTAATAGCGTAAAACGTGACTCACCACAAAACCCTTCTGTCTTTAGAAACTACCCTACGGTACACCCAATCCAACTAAATGATAACATGATAAAATTTAAGCACCCTCTTCACTTCTATGATCCCATCTCACAGGCTGCTACACTTACAGATAGTTTCTATGCCCACCTCAAAGCATGCATTTTGGGATTTGTCCTGATAAGGCATAAATCCAATGCCAAATTCATGAAGAAAGCCTTATGGTGGAAGCCTAGTATAAACAAAATGTATATATAAGGAAGAAACTCACAACCCATAAAAACAATCAAAATACTTTATCATCTAAAGATGAACTAAAAAAGATCAACAAAGAAATCATAAACAAAATCAAATACTCCAAAAATACTTATGAAATGAGAATTACCACTCTGCTAAAGACAACCACTAAGCCTTCTATGGCTATGTAAGAAGCCTTAGAGGTAATGCCCAGCAATATTCAGAGCTAATAAATAACAGTGCTTGATCTTCTGAGGAGGTAGACAACATATTAGTAGACAAATTCAATTCTAACTTCACTCTCCTTTCTCCTCATTTATTCCCCCAACTTATTTGCACAGCTACACCACCCCTCTGATTACCTCCAAACAAGCTGTGAATGCTCTCGCTATGGCCAGAGCACTAGCTCCATGGGTCCTGATAATGTGCCAGGCTTCCTTCTTGTCAGCACTAAAAACTATCAGGTAAACGTGTTACTAATCCTACTTAGCTTCAGCCTCTCCCATGGATCTGAACCAGAGGACATTTCAGGCTGCCTTCTTGTCACTACCAAACATTGTCTGGTAGACTCACTACTAAGCCTACTTAGCCTTAGCCTTTTCATTGGATTCATGCCAGAGGAATGGAGAACTGCAGTTGTCATCCTACTCTGTAAGGGGGATCCACTACTTCTCCAGGAAACTCTAGACCTATAAACTTCACCAGCCATATCTGCAACACAGTGGAACACATTTTTATGGAACTTATTAGCAAGGACAAAAGTCTATAAGCCCCAAAACCAAGACATTTTGAGTTTGTTAAAGGCAGATCCTACCTTTTGAACTTGGTAGAGTTCTTTGAGCTAGTCATTAATGTATTACACTCAGGCAAACAGATCCATACTGCTTTAATACCATTCCATATTCTGGCATTTTCAATAAGCTAACTAAATGTGAGCCTCTCTGTTACCTGCTGGATAGCAAAAAGGTTAATAGACAGAAGCCAATGTAATAATATGAGAGAAATGTTCTCTTTGAAAAGAGTAGTTACTAATGGTGTCCCCCATGGATAAGTTCTAGGATCACTTCTATTTGGTATTTACTTCCCTGATATCAAGGCTGACATCAAAATCCAAAGGCTGACCAAGTTTGCAGATGACTGCAAACTTGTAGCTGTCATTAACTCTCCATCAGACTTGTTGATTTTTCAGGAGGGTCTAAAATGCACCAGTTCATGTACTAAAAATAATTGCCAAGAAATGGAATGTTATGTCCTTCAGAAATTTGGCACCCATGCACCTACCACACAGGTGACACCTCCTTGAAAGATGACTTAGTCATTAGGTACCTGAGTAATTTCATTGACAATGTGTTATCCTTTGAACACAATGGATCCAATGTTGTACTGATATCATTTCTCCAGGCCAGACTAATCACCAGGGTATTTCTTCCAGATCAAAGACGTTATCATCCCTCCTCAGGCCTGTAATAAGAGTATAATAGCCCCTTTAGTAGGTACCAGCTTGATAGACCGCAGCATTTCCTAAGTAAGATAATCAAAGTTATTTCTTCCTTGAGCTACTCAGCCCACCTTAAATTTCTTTCTTTCTTTGTTGTTTCTGACAGATTCATGAGAAGTGACCACTGTATAGCCTACAGACCCTCAGAAAATCCAGTCCTATGCGACCTCCTGAACATTCACAAAACTAACAGCACCTTAAACTTCCACTTAAGACATCTCATTTGTCTCATTTGTTTATATATTTATTTATTAATTTATATTTGTTTACTGAGGTAGTGCACTAATCAATATTGAACAATTTCAGTCTCAGCCTGAGTAAAAATACAGAAATGTAAGCAATAACAGAATAGGTCAGGCTAATTACATAGAAAAAACTGTGCATACATTTCCATTGAACTTAACTTTCACTGAATGTGTACTTACTATCTGGGGTATTGTGGCTATACTACTAGTGGTCTTTTTGACCAATAACCTATTATTAATCTATAAAGTTATGAAACTAAGAGATGGGAAGAAAGGACATGCTTAGGGTCAGGTATGATGAATTAAATGAATCCCTCATATATGTTATATAATAACTAGATAATTCAATATTTTGACCATCATCCTTTAAACTTTTCTGCAAATATCTTCACGTCTAACCACACTTTATAACTGAAGGAACAAGCAAATGTATTCTGCTATAATTTTAATTAAACATTTGCATGTTTTTTCATAAAGTAAATCTTTGCAGAATCCACTAAAAGACCTTTCAGTTTCTCTAGCCTGTGTGATATTGCCTTAACAATATAGCCATGCAAACATCAGAACAAAAATGCAGTAACTTAATAACCTCATTCAGTCTTCTTTCAAAAATTGCATTTAATAATTCTGCACCACAATAACAGTTGAATTATGAGTGATGCTGCAGACAATGATAGAAGATGTTATTGATCAAAGTACTGTCATCCTATTTACCTAAGATTCTGCCAACTTTCCTATATATTGTCAACTTGGATAAAGCACAAAGGTTCAAATAATTAAAATCTGTCTAAGGTGTTATCTGCTTATATCAGATTCAATCCTGGCAACTGGCTTTAATTACAGAAAAATAAACTAATGCAGAAATATCTTATTATAGATAGAACATCACTGTTAATTCCCCAGAAATCAAAGATTATACAAGTTCTCCAATATTTTAAATAGAGTAGCTGGATAGCAAGGGCTTATTTTAAAAACAGTTCTAGGGCTAACACAAAACATATGAGGTGATATAATGTAATAAACAGTTCCATGCTCAGGGTGCTATGATCAGTGCAGACTTGACTGAACCAGACGTTTTGGAGCTAAAATTCATCCTGAACCTTACAGAGAATTTTATACAATAACTTAATACTCCTCAGTACAAATCCCAATATTGATATGCTAGGAAGTCTGACTACACCTGTATGGATGATATAGTAACAGGCATTTCAGAAAGAAAATAAAAGCAGACCCAATAAATTATTCTGTGGAGCATTAAACAGCAGATAACTATAAAAATAAACCTGATGTGCAGCATTCAGCTATGAATCTCTCCACAATATTAAATGGAACAGAATATAAGCTGGTAGAGCTAGGAGAATCTCTCTCTCTGACATCCTCCCTGTGGGAGAAATAACGACACCTTGTTGAAGTTTCCAGAAGTTTATTCAGTTAAGCAGGTAGATGGATGAGAGTGTCCCTGTCCTAATGCAAGGACACTCATCCATTTACCTGCTTAACTGAATAAACTTCTGGAAACTTCAACAAGGTGTCTTTATTCCTCTCACAGGGAGAGTATCAGAGAGAGAGAGTCTCCTAGATTTGCTACCTAAAGTGATTTTATTTGGACTAATCCTTTATACTCTCTTTCTTGTTAGTCCTGTCACCCTCTGGGTCACAGGTGGCATTCCAGAATTTACTCAAGCCCTCTGGATTACCTCTATTCACAATATTAAATGGCTGAGCTCTGAAAAATAAACCAGATGTGCAGCATTCAGCAATGAATCTCACCACAATGCTCAACTCCTTCTCAGTACTGCATATACATATATAAACCACTGTTTCCAGTTATCATACTATATATGCTCCTTGATCTACTATAATTACCCCAAAAGTACAGAAAATGCCATCACATAAAACAAAACTGTAGCATTCCCAAAAGCAGTTTGAGTGACACAGTGGTTTAGTGGTAAGATCTCAGCACCACAGTAATAGCATTAGTTCAGTTTTGACCTCCACTCACTGTCTGTACAGTGTTTTGCATGTTCTCACTTTGTAGGTGTGTTTTTTTTAACAAATTGTCCATTTATATCTGTATTTTCTCCTGCACTTGTGGCCTGGGTCAAGGCGTAAAAGGTTCTTTGGGCCATGATTAACAAATAAAAAGCTTGACAGTGTTGTCTACCAGTATTGACTACAACCTGCTAACTTTACTATCTGGAGATATTAAAACTAACCCTGTTACATTTTCTCACAATAACTCTGTATTCCTAATTAACATTGTTAGGGAGATCGTTTCTCCAATATTGTGTACTCTTTCTACAGACCTGGCTTCATGATCATAAGACAATCACACTCAAAATCACGGAATATTGTGTGAATCAGGTGGTATTACTGCTTTCATATCTTTGAAGAATAAGAAGCAATCCACATTCAAATACTTAATATTGTGTGGATATCAGAGTTCTTATACATTCTACTCACAGTGCAATTGTCCAGAATCCGTATAGTTCATCTAATATTTCCTTATAAGAGGAAAACTCAAAATTAACACAGTCAAGGGCTGTATTACACCTCCATCATTCTCTTTCTATCCCTCTTACTGCTCAGAAGACAGTGCTATTCATATAGCAACTACAAAACAGTTCCACAAATATACAAACATTAGCTGTTAACTCAGGTAAAACTATATTTTTTTTATTTCTTGAACCAGTAATAGTTTTTGGTTCAATAAATAAATGTATTATTTTGTCTAAGCCACCCATTGGTGTGAACCTTGGTTCTAGATGATTGTCACTGTTAAAGTGACACCTCAACCCCCTGTGCAAAGATATGGGTTCATAGGTTCATAGGTTTATACTAGGCTATCTGCCCTAAGGCATTTATAAGCCTAGCCCAGAGTTTTTTTTGCTGGCTTACGCCACCTTATGTTAAAAAACTGTTGCATTAGTTTGCTTTGTTGTCTGTCCAGCATGACACAGAGATGATTCCCATTAAATCCTTACCCCCACGATCTCACATGTCATGCACAGATTTTCTTTGAGCAGACGGTGCTCTGCCTCTCACATGGACCGATTTTTTTCCACAACAATACAGGTCTCTTTCAGTGAAATATCCTCCTTTCATGTCCCTATATAAGGTGCTTCCAAAGGTTTTTTTTGTCTCTAGTGGATGGATCTGGTGGATTTTTTTGGAGTGAGATTATCCATTTAATTTCTGGTGGACATGGCCTTGTATGTCAGCTGACAGCACACCCTCTTCATGATCTGTATGGTGTAGAATAGATAGATTCTTCTCTTAGTCTAGCAAGCACAGAAAATGACAGATTTTGTCCCTTTGGGTTTGGTTTTCCTTGATAACCTCTCTCTTGCCACTGTCAAGGCCACGGGGTGGTAGGTTGGATACATCATTATTGTCTGAAGGGTATGAATCGTACATGAACAGTACAGGGAACAATGACCTCACCTGATCTGGATGTGAATCCTTGTGAGATGAGATTCTCTGAAGGATATCTTTGGTTTTTGTTAAGAAGGAGCGGGTCTGTCAAAAAGGCCACCCTGCACCTTGCCTCAGCTCCTTGGATCCTGTGTTTGCTAACCTAGTGGGTAGCTATGTTTTACCTTTATAAGGGTGTCTGTGGTACAGCTTTTTTTTTTTGACTTGAGTCTTTGGCATTTTTGGCTACTCTAACAGCCTGGGTTCTCTCTTAGCCAGTTTGATATCCATCTGTGAGACTATATTGGATATCTGTGTGCAGTCCACTCATTTCCAAACTTTGTCAGTCATAGTCCTTGCAAGTCAGCCATAGTCTCTGTGGACTGATGTTCAGAAACAGGGGCCTTGGTGTAGGTTTCTTCAACAAGAACAGAAGTCCACACAGGCATGCGTGTGGGACACCAAAGCTCTAACCCTGTGGGTTCTCACCCTCTGGTTTCACCCTAACCTGACATTAAGACATTTATATCTCAGCTCCACTCTTTTCATGCCAGTGGTGTTAAGGTTATGGGTTTGAGCTTTCAGGGTCCGGCTGCTGTTTGGATTCCCTTTCTCAAAGGCCAGTCTGACTGCCTTTCCCTCAATGCCTTTCAGTAAAATTTCAAGATCTGCCCTTGACAAAAAACACAGTTCTCAGGTCATAAAAAGTTATCATCCTCCCTCCCATGTTTCCCATTCCCCATGCCCTTTAGCTTTGTTTAGAGCAGTCATTTTAATTGTATGGGTGGACCTTACCAGGGTCCATTGAGGCACTCCTTTGCTTAGGGGGAGGGGGGGACCAGCCAGCAGCCTCACGCCCACGCCAGGCCACGGGCCATGTCCTTGGGTTCAGATTAAAGGGTTCAGCTGCCTTTAATTTAAGGTATATGCAGAGTTCACCAGTTTTGAATATTGCCGTAGACACCAGTTGTGTACCATTGCCGGCACACCATCTGTGTTTTAGTTGCTGATGCATTCAGCTTTCACCTGGGCATTGGAGATGTCTGGATAGTTGCACTGGCTGATGGATATAGGGAGCAAAGGTTTTGGGAGAGGGGGTAAGTTTGCAGTATGCTATTCTGTCTGGTACATGGGCAATGCATATCAGTGATTTTCCATAATTTTGGACTAATTATAGGTATCTTCCCAGTGGGTTCTTCATAGCTGAAGAAGGCCTTATGAGAAAAGAGGTTGTGGATAAATCTAAGCTGATGGCCAAAGTTTATTTCTGGTATATTTTGGAATTGTTTTTGGGTTGAAGTCTGCTTTTTTTAACTTAAAGCAATCATGGCATTCCTTGCTACACATATACTCCCAGCTTCACTTAACTGAGAACATGCCTGCTGCATAGGCAAGAGTTATTGCTAGAAAACTGCTAATTTATAGTTCTGTAACAACAGCTGACCAGGAGAATTGCTTGGAACCTTCACCATTTATGGATTAAAGTACAATAATGTATAGCTTTGAGCTAATGTAACTTAAAGCATTATATTCAAACACCAAATTTCAATAAATATAAGAACCAAATAAATTTATATTTCAATAAATATAAGATAATTAGAAACAATAAATATAACTGAAACTGCTTTACCTGTATGAGAGCTGGAAGTCATTTTATAGGCCAAATTAATGGACAGATGTAGAATGCAACAAAGTAAGAGATTAAGAATATCAAACGTCTGAAAGGGATGGGCCAATATAGCAAGGAACTGGGTAACAATCAGAACCAAGAATTTATTTAAGTTTAAATTATTTCAGTTAAGTTAAAGGGGATTGATTTAAATAAAAAATAACATTCTATTCAGCTTATATTTGTGCCACCCCTAAACAACTTTGCCTCCTTCTCAAGATGCTTCTCTTCATTTCTGTTGCTCCTTTTTATTTTCATTTCTTTATCATTTTGTGCATTACTGTGAATAATATCATCATACATAGGAAGCGCAGTAGAGCAGTACTTAGCTTTACTGCTTCACAGTGCTCGATTCTCCAGTTCACTTCCTGTCTTGGATGCCTTCATTACAAGTGTGTATGCCCTTCATGCATCCATGTTAGATTTTACTTCAGTCTCCAGTTTTCTTTCACATCTGAAAGACATCATCACAGGTCAATTGGTGTTCTTCTCAACTGCACCTCATTATGAGGAATGTTCCCCATTTGGGGTCTTAGAAAGTTCATGTTCCTCGCAGTTCTACATTGAAAGAGTCTGTCAGACATTCAGTGCTAGCAGTTTCTTAACTGATATCCATGGAAAATAGAATGGAATCATGTTAATTCATTAAAAGAACTATTCTATAAATACAAATATCATATTTTAACCATGCCATGAGCTTCCTACATGAAGTTGTTAGTGGATGTTACTAAGTGTTCCACATTTTGCCCATTTGTTCCACATTATGAGAGGTAGTGTTCCTCATTTTGGAGATGGAAGGTTGAGAGATATGGTTCTGCTACTTGCTCAAGGGAATGTGTGTGTATGTGTGTGTGTGTGTGTGTGTGTATCTATCTATCTATATATATATATATATATATATATATATATATATATATATATATATATGTGTGTATATATATATATATATATATCCGCATAGCATAGTGGAGCTGATCCCATTAGAATACCAACAGAGAAACTGTCAAGTTAGTTATATATAAAAAGGCAAAGCTGTAGTATTTAAAGCCCCCTACTGTGAAAGTGAGCAGAATTATGATGTCTAGTCTGAAGAAGGTCCACAAGTGTCTATAGAAAGAAGAAGAACATGTACGTCAAGGAGATCAACTTGGTGGGTGTTCCTTTGAAAGAAAAAGCTAACACCCTTTAAAAGAGCGATCTCTTGACTATATCAAATGCAAGGAGTAAATACTAGGACAAGGTTGTGCTTGCCTGTGATAGAAGCCTACTGGAGCATAGTTCTGTCTTGAGAGACCACAGTAATTTAATTTATGTTAATTAGCTTTGCTACCAGACCCCAGTGGGAAGAACATATTGTATATATTTTTAGCTATGTAAACATTTAGCAGTGAAATACTTTATTTAAAACTGCAACTAACTAAATACTGTATGAAGTGCACAGGTTGATGGCAATCTAAGAAAAAATGATTTAAAAATATTATGTACTTTTTCTTCTTTCATATTTTATGATAGCAATAATTTTGGTGTGAACAAAATTGTCCAGTATTGTGGCATTTTCTATCATAAACATAAAAGGGGATGAAAATACATGTATCTGTTTAAAGAAATAACCTCTTACATATCCTATGTTAGCAGATGATACATGAATTTATGGACTACTTCAAAGAAGCAGCCAACTAGAACTGTGAAAAGAAAGCTAATATTAAAATGCAGACAGTTAAGAGATGTATGTTGGCATCCTTAGCACTGGTGCTTTCCATTTTAATGGGCTGATGTAATTAAGCTATTTTAATTACAAGCTGCAGAATGGGTTTACTTTTGCTGTGAAAAAGTAGAACAGCTCAAAAAAGCTGATGTAATGCTTCCTTATAGAGGAAATAATGTAATAGTTTCTGAGAAGAAAACTTATCTGAAATGCATATACATTTTTGAAATGGATCTCTGTCTTATCTTGTCTTTGCTAAGAACATACTAAGGTGACAACTTCCCTGTAAAAATATTTGCAGTTTCTGCCTGTTGTCTTCTAGGAACAATGGTAAAGTGTTCTGTGGTTTTTAAGATATTAACATGTGCATTTAGATAGCTTGACAGAGGTTTTCAATATTACTTTGTATTTGACTAATTTTATTTTTTTCTTCCATGTTCACTTTCTCATACTGTTGCATATTTATCATGTAACTATACTATTTGCTTATTGTTTAAGGAAATTTTATTCTCATTCAACGTCTTGGAGCTTTTTTTTTTTTTTTACCACAAGCTGTAGCTAAGTAATTTTCTTTGTTTGGTGGCAGACTGTGCCACCGCTCTTCTTATAGTTCGTTGCTATTGGTGGGCTTCAAACCCCATCTGTACCACTGGTCATCACATTATAGTTGCAGGGATTTTTTTGTCATGCAGCCAACTGGATGTCTTGTGTAAACTGCATGTGTCCTTTTTTGTTGAACTTTCTTGTAAATAAGTATGATATTCAGACTGGAATGCTGGCTCTAGTTTTTAATTTAATTGTTGCAAGCAAAACCATAAGCTACAGCACCTATGTCTAACAGCTATATCTGCTTCTGTGTGGATTTGGATTACTTTGTAAATAACTTTTAATATCAATGTCAGTATATGGCAGCTCCACTTCCTAAATACATTTTGACTTAAGCATGTCTGTATACATGCAGTGCACTGGTTAATGTTGTTGCCTCACAGCAAGAGGTTCTCTGGTTCAATTCTCTGCTGGGGTGCTTTCTGTGTGGAGTCTGCATACCCTCTTGCATTCATGTGGGTTTCCTTCCACATTCCAAAGACATGTGTCTAGAGCATTTCTCCCTGGGCCTCAATTGAAAGTAGGCTCTGTCGTAGTTGGATTTTCCCAGTCAACAGATGTTAAATAAATAAATAAAATAAAATGTTCGCAGTTTGTATATGCATGAGTATGTGACAAAAAAGAACCATTCTTGAAGTACAGAGCTGAGGTCTAGAGTGAGGTAAAATTTAAAATAAAACTGTTTACCTTGAGGTCAGCAGCTGCTGTGAAGTTTCAAGCTACTGATCTGACATGATGATTCAATCAAAGCTGTATGTCTACCACATTTGCTGAAGATCAAAAAGGAAATTGCAGCTGAAAGCCCTCCAGGTGTAGCATTTTTAAGCCACTGAGGACCTGATCGCTTTGGGTCCCCCCCCACACACTTGTGTGAGCAAGGAATCCTCTCACTCCAGCTAAAAGCAAAGAAAACTCTAACCAGCAATCATCCAAAATAGACTGCAGCCCCTGCTTTAACTCCAGGAACTTTGTTGTTGCTGCTTGTGTAGTGCAGGTGCCAGCTTTTGTAACTACTGTTATGCCTTGTTAAAATTTATTAGTCAGATAGAGTGCATAGCCCAGGGGCAACAGCTGCAAACCTTCTTCTTCTTAGCCCACCCCCTACCCCTTTCATCCGTTTCACTGTTGATAATTTGTTGTATGTTAAGGTATTTAGCCCCTCTCAATAGTCATAGCCTTCAATCTCTCCTCCTCAATACTTGTTCTTCACTAAACACCAAACAGAAGTGCAAAGTCTCTAGCTGCTTTTATCTTTAGCTACATTGTGTGCAGCAAACAATGAGCAAAGGGGAATACACATATAAAAGAGAATAAAAATATGCCATTGCAGACTAGTAAGCAGCATACAACTTCCACCTGTCGTGTATTCCTACACATAGTTTTTCTTGGAGAAACCTTCCAGTCCTTGAACAAGGGTGCCTGTATGTTTACCTTATTTCCTTGGCTGTCCTTGATAATTAGCTAGGTTAGCAGAGTCCCTTGGATTCTCCCCTGCTACTTTAAATTCCAATTGAAGGTTTCCCTCCCTCCCTTCCCCCACCCCCAAGTGATTGCTCAGGTACAACACACCAAAGGTTTTAGAAACCCTGGATGCCATATTTGCTCTAATTGTAGCTGAAAGCCCTTCAGGTGTAGCATCTCTAGTAAGTGTCCCTGGACTAGCTGATAGTTTTCTTTAGCTAAGTTCTATCTGGAAGGTGTAGTCCCGCTCCGTTCGCTTCACTCACTTCCCTCTTCTCCCACCCCCATATCATTACCTTTATACCTATCCATACAACCACACTCCCTCACTTCCTCCCAAAACCCCCACCCTTCTACTTCCTGTTCTAATACTACCTCCCTTCTTTGCTCCTCCCCACACTTACCTACTATCCACTATCAAAGAATACTATTCCTTACTCCCACCCCTTCCTCTCATCCTCTGTTATACGTCCCATAAAGTGACATGTCTCTTACAACTCAAACTATACTCTTACCTTCCCTACTCCTTATACTCTATCACTTCACCTCCTATTGCTCACAGTTACCTACTCCCTATTTCCATCCCTCAAACACCACTCAACGCAAGTACTACACCACAACCCCATCTACTAATTTGTCCCTCCATCCTTCTCCCCATCATTCCCATTCCTAAAATAAAAATATCTCCCCTCTCCCCTTTAGAACAAAAAAACAAAGTCTACTTACTCAAATTAAAACCCCATTATAAACTTCTACTTCTATCTGGTGACATTCATCCTAACCCAGGCCCTACAGACACTACTCTGAACAATAACCACCCTGTATCTAAACCTGCCAACCCCTCCAACCCACAAAAACAAGTACAATTATTCTCTATCAACATCAGGAGCCTTGTAAATAAAGTTCAAGAACTCCATGCTTGGATAGCTAACTATACTCCTGACATAGTTACCCTAACTGAAACATGGTTAAAGCAACACCATCTGGACAGTGAAATCATCCCTCCTGGCTATAATATCCTTAGATTAGATAGATCTAAAAGAAAAGGAGGAGGAGTCTCCATACTCTACTCCAATTGTCTCTCCCAAATCAGTCCCACACTAGACTTATCCTCCTTCTCACCAGCTGAACTCCTACTGACCAACTTCAAACTTAACAGTTTCAACACCATAACTGTCGCAGAAATCTATATTCCCCCTGGTGATAATATTAACATACTTGAGAACATCCTATCTCACCTCTCACATACCATCCACAATTAAATAATTATACTGGGAGATGTAAATATTGATTGGCTTACAATACAAGCTCCCAACACTCCTTCCTGTATAAATCTACATGGGTTTGAGCAACTAATCGCAACCCCAACCTACATTAATAAATCTCACCTACCTAGCTCTCTTCTTGACTAGATATTGGTCTCCCACCCTCAAAACTATCATAACTCCCAAACCCTTCCAAATGCCCTCAGCGACCACTGCGTTATAACAGTTACCAAACATACTCCCCACCTTACCAAACCTAACAAATTTATTACCACCCACTCACTTTCTCATTTCTGTCCCAACTCCTTTATTCACCAACTCTCCAAAATTAACTGGTCTTACCTCACCACTCTTCATTTAGATGAAGCTGTCCACTCCTTCATCACTACATTCCTAAACATTCTTAACTCCCTTGCTTCTCTTCACACAATTAGAATCAAATCTAATACTGCTCCCTGGCTCACTAACTCTACCAGAACCCTCATGAAAGACCAGGATAGGATTTGGAAAATGTGGACTAAAACTAGGACCCCTTCTCTTCTTCAGAAATATAAATAACTCAGAAATAAAATAAAAAAAAAATCCATTATGACAAAATAAACTTCTATGCCAGTCCTCCCTCTACTCTTAAATCAGACCCAAAGAAATTCTAGAGCTCTATTAAACAGACTCTTCATCCAGGAAACCCTTCCTCTCCTAACCCATGTCCCAATGCAACACCTGAAGACATAGCCAACAAATTTAACAATCATTTTATAAACTCAATAACCTCCATAATAAATTCTCTCCTCCCAGAAACAGCACTAACACTCCCACAAACTTTATACCTCTTCCAAACTCTACTAACTCCTTCTCTCTAAAAGCAGTATCAACTAACTATGTAAAGTCATTACTCTCTAAACTTAAACCTTGCTCCCCATCTGCTGACAAGCTAGCCTCTTACTTCCTGCAGATTGCCTCTGAACCGCTTGCCTATCCTGTATCCATCTTAATCAACCGATCCATTTCTGAATCCTATGTCCCCACTGTATGGAAGAATTTCTTTACTCAACCCATTCACAAAGGGGGCAACTCCTCAGACATATCCAACTTCAGACCAATAGCCATACTCTTCTTCTTCTTTCAGCTTTTTCCCGGTTAGGAGTCGCCACAGCGGATCACCTGTCTGCTCATGATTGACAGTGGAGTTTTACAGTGTTGAGTTGCCAGCCCGGCGCCCAACCTTCCACAGAAGGTACACACATGCACACAGTCACACCTAGGGCCAATTTAGAGTGTCCAATCTACCTACAGCATGTCTTTGTGATGTAATTGCCTTCACCAGGAAATCCTTCTCACACCCACACAGCATGGTTTCCATCCCAAGCATAGTGCAACTACTGCACTCATATCCTTCATCAACATAGTCTCTCTAGCTCGTGATAACAATAAACTTGTCTCATGCCTATTCCTTGACCTTTATAAAGCCTTTGACACTGTCTCTCACCCACTCCTTCTAGATAAACTCACTAACTTACATTTCTCTCCCCCTACTATCTCCTGGTTCTCCAGCTATCTCTCTCTACCCACCAGAAATCAGTTAAATGGCTCTCTGCATTATCCTCCCCTCTCACTATACAAATGGTAGTCCCCCAAGGGTCCATACTTGGACCACTACTCTTTAATATTTTCACCAACTTGCTCTACTCCTCTTGTCCCCAGTCATCTCTTGTGCAATATGCTGATGACTCAACTGTTATAACCATTGTTGACAACCCAACTGACCTCCACTCAACTACCCAGGCCTTCGTCCACACCACTGAGACTTGGCTTAGTGATAACAAACTAATACTTAATCCAAACAAAAACTAAGCTCCTACTCTTCCTCCCTAAAAACATCACCACACTCAAAAGTACATTTACCATCTTATCCTGCAACAACACTATCATCTCAGCTGAATCTAGTACTAAATTGCTAGGTGTTACAAGAGATGATCAGCTTAAGTTTGATCTCCATATTACTAACTTGGTAAAAAGAGCTCATCAGAAACTTGGACACCTTTTCTGTAGCAAGAAATACTTAACTAACACTGCCTGAATAACTCTCTCCCAGGCTTTCTTACTCCCAACACTCCTTTACAGCTGCCACATATTCACAAACCTAAATGTTACACTTATTTCCAAGCTTGAAACTACCTATAATAAGATTGCCAGATTTGCAGCTAACCAAACCTACAAGTCACACCACTGAGTAGCACTACAGCAACTAGACTGGCTAAAATTCCCTCAGCGGCTCCAACTATACCAACTACAAATCATCCACTCTATCATCTATCTACACTCCTTCTGCCCCAGCCTCTCCACTATCATATCCAAATATTCCCCTGCTAGGACTCTATGCAGCTCAAATGAAGAATTATTAGACATCAACAAACCTAAAACCAAAATAGGCTGCCTTCTCTATAACTATAACTATAACCCAACTATATCCTGGAACCAACTCACCTTGGAAATAAAATCCTTCTAGCATAGCAAACATTTCAAATTAGCCACAAGGAAATACCTAAAAACAAAGTAGTCTTGCCACTGTAGCCAACCACCCTGAAACCACCATCCTTTCACCTATTTTACCACCTCACTCAATGTATCTCTAACACTATTCCCCTGCCTCTTCTACCTCTTCGCTTCCTCTATCTCCAACCACTCTTAATTCTTACAGTCTCAAAATAACCTACCTGTCTAGTCTGTCTCCTATACTCTACCTCCCCTACATCTCCTACTAGCCATTCCTATTTTCCTTTCTTGTTTCCAAACTCCTATACAACTAGATCCTACTCACTTTAAATAAGCATCTGCCTAACTATTAACTCATTTTGCTCTAAGCAGCTTAAATAATATTGTAACTAGTCACATTTTCTTCTGCTAATTGTTTAAAACCTTGTTTGTAACAACTCACATACTTGTCTGCCAGTTGTTAATACTCTGTATAATTGAATTGCCTGAGGAGCTTTTTTCTCTCCATGTCTCTGCTTGTAAGATCCTATGGCTAATTGTTACTACTATGTTACTAAAATTTAATAAATTGTTTTCTAGTCCAGAGGAGCTTTTCTCCCAGGCCTGGGTCTCTGCTGAAAATGACCCAAAAGCTCAGCCAGACTAACCCAGTTAACAAATGTAAAATAAATAAAGCAAAATAAATAGAAAACATAAAATAAAATACATTTTAGTGATGAGTACAAGGTCCATATTGCCTCAGAAACTTCAGAATAACTGAATGTCTCCTCATGAGCTTTATTGCATTTTGAAATGGCAAAATATTTTACATGGATGTTAGCAATAAGCATATAACTCTACAAATTGCCTTTTTCTTGTTCTTCATGCTGCATACTTGTTATATTTCTTGTGATACTTAGCTCTGTAGTTTACTTTATTACATGCCTCACATAACCTGCACTGACAGAATCATCATTAATGTATTAGTGGCCACATTACATTCTTACTCTGTTTTTCTAATCATATTCTTAACTAGGCTTAGTGTCTAAAATATTTTAATAACTAGTTCACTAACTTTACAGATCATTCGAACCTCCTGTTTATTAAGCTATCATGATATGATAATATGATGAATGCCTTTCTACAGTTTCATTTGTGTTCTTTTCTAGCTCATCCTTAAAACCAGGATTAAGCAAATTGTTTTGAACTTTCAACATCTTCATTTCAACATACAGAATAGTCTAAGATGAAAAAAAAAAACATTAACACCCTAGAGCACATTTCACTACTTGTCAATGAAAACAGCTACAGTTTGGTAATTCAGTATAACTCTGGATTTCCTGAAGAAAGCATTTCAGAATACGTTTCCCCATTTACTAATTCTAGGTTAACAAAATTGCAGAAAGATTGAATCCGTGATTTTGTATAGATGGAATATCTTATCTCCTTTAGGGTCCCACAGCGACATTATTTTTAGCTGGGATATCTAGTTTGTGATTAATACTGTACAGCAGAGAATGAGCATTGGACTTTATTTTTGAAGTCATCCTGCAACAACAATGGACTATAACCATATTGTTATGTATTTGTCTTTGGCTCTGACTGATTAAAAGTGACAATATTACTTGCCACATAAAGTCCATCACATAGTTAGGCAACACAGTTGAAAATAATCAAGGCCAAGTGTCTTGTGTTATTGTCTTCACACCCTGTGCATCACTTATGTGGAAAAACATGCATTATGTAGTCTGATTTATTGCAACTAGCATTTTATTTTGCTTAAACAACACATTTTTTCTGTTGTTTAATCCTCAATGGAAAAAAGAGTATTGAAACAATCAGCCATTTACCGCTGTGCAAATTGGTCATTAGCTGTGGCTGACTGCTAGGGGGAAACTGTCTTTGGTACCCTCACCTACACCTGTATAGCTGTTGTACGTGCAATGAATATGCCATGTATTGCTATGTTATCAGTTTAAATTCCTTCTTCGATTACACTGTGCAGCCTCGACTGCTTTGGCCTCTGTGACGTGTTAAAACGGTATGCCAAATTAAGAAATGGTCAGAACAGCTACCCAAATGTTTAAAATGACTGTTTATCTTAGTATTTAGAAAATATTGCTTGGTATAACAGAATCATACCTGCCTAGCCTCTTTTGTGTTTCTCTCATATTTTCCTGTTTGCTGTCCATATAATCACATTATTGTTTCACTTTGATACTAAAATATATTAAGGAAATTATTTTTTAATATGGATTTTTACATTCCTCAAAGTTTGAAAATGTGATCTGTTTTATGTTGCATAGCAGTGCTCCCCTTTATGAACATAAATTATTTTTCAGCATTGAAGATTCTTCTAGTTCCTCTTTCACCCATTCTTCTTCGTATGCTTTTTAAGCTTTACTGTCCCACCCTTATCATTGCATTTTATAATAACTGTCTGTGTTGACTTTTTAATGCACAAGCAACACATTGATTAATCAGCCTGTTGCACACAGCCGAAAGTACTAGTGTGGAATAGCAAGGTATACAATGGTACGTCCTACACCTGTAATGTGATCAGCTGCAGGTACGGTTAAGTGCTGATTGCTAAACAGGATGTTCACAGACTAGTTGCTAGTTTTGAGACCTAAAACTACTGATATTACTAAAATCTACTTTATGTTTTGTATGTATTATGTTATTATCTCTTGTTTTTTTAATTGCTTTTGTTATATGAAAATTGTACATTATATGGAGCTTTTCTCCCCAGACCCCCGCTGAAAAAGGGCTCTTTCAGCTCAGTCGGACATACCCGGTCAACAAATGTAAAATAAGAAAAAAATAAATAAATAAACAAGTAGACACAGTTCATGATAACCATATGATTGGTAACTAATGTTGATATCTGTCAGTATAGGATGACTTACTGTTGCCATTTTAGCAAAAGATCTGCAGTGAAAGTGCCATATTGCACAGTCAAGGATGCTGGTATTACAGTGTTATAACAGTATAAATGTCATGAAGTTTGCATTGCACAATAACTTAAAGATAGCCATTTATGTGTCACTCTTCCCACACATTACGTGACTGAGTTGAGTTGCGGATCTTTAAAGCAGAAACCCAGTACTAACTGTGCAGATATGTGAATCTATGTAAAAAAAGCTCACAAGTCAGAGTAGCATTTGAACAACTACTTGCATTACTTTAAATAAGTGCTAGATGGCAAGCATGAAGTAGTGCCAGGAGCTGTACGTGGGTATATTACTCACATTAAACAAAACATAGAGCAAAAGTATGACAATGTTGTTAGGTGAACAACCAGAGGTGGTATATGGTGAAGAGGCTGCAGCCTTGAATACAATCGGCTCATCATGAAGGACTACATGCTGGAGTGGATGATGGAATGTTGTGGCTTTCTCTGTGTTTTATATGGTAGCAGATAAATAGCCAGGAGATAATTAGCAGCAGAGTAACAGCGCCATCATGCTCCATCTGAGCTGTAGCTTCAGTCAACAAAGAAACTGTGGCCTTTGCTAGACTTGAAAACTGGAGAAGATGGAGGGAAGTGAAGATGTTGTGGGGAGGGATGCAGTATGGGTGTTCATGGCAGAAGAAAGGAGCAGAAAATACTAACAAATAATTACAGCACATTGAAATGATGTAGCTGTTTCATTCATGTATGTTACAGTGTTACAATGTTTAACCCTTTATTTCTTTTGGTTTGAAATGTCTTACTAATGTCTCAGTGTGTTCCACATAGCAGATGTCTCTTATATAAGCTGTGTTGTTTTTCATAGTTCATTCTGTGCATTGAGTGTTTCAATGGCCATTGGTGGGTATATCAATAACAGTGTGCTCAGTTTTTTTTGTTTTGCGATGCTTAGAGCCGTTTCTGAAATGTTTAGGGACTGACATCAACAAGTAAAGGTACAAGATAACAATAACACTGACATGATTAATTTCAACATGTATCTATTAAGTTACATTGACTTCTATGATCAGGGCAAAATCAATGTCTACAGACATGCAATATCTAATGAAAGTTAATGCAATGATAAACCTCAGATTGAATGCATTTCTCCTTTTTTTAAAGAGGACAAAGAAGACAGAAAATTTACTTGAAAGGTTACTCTTTTGAAAATGAATTATCATTGCTAATTTCCACAGGTTTGGAAGCAGGTACATATTGTCTTACCAAAAGAGACCAGAAAGGAGATGGATAGAACATTCAATTTAAAGAAATGACATGTAAGCAAATCATCTCAACAGCCAGCTTGGCTTAAAGTTTAGCAAAGTTTTTTAAGGACTTTGGAATAGGGATTAAAAGGTGTGGGGCCAAAGGTAAATGGTAGTAGGCTAAGGTATGGCAAGTATTATACTCCCAAAAATGGCACCAAAAACTGCATAGATTTGACCTGCCAGGGTGTAAAAGGTGTTACATGCATTTGTTCAGGATTCTTTCTTCTGTTATTTTGTTAGGCTGAAAATTATTGCCTTTTGCTGCTCAGCAGTGTGGTCTTTGCATAATCTGTAAATTGTCTATAGAAGTTAAAACTTGCAGTGATTTTGTTGTATCATTACTGATGTTGCAATTTTTTTCTCTCCTAAGAACATCTGTACCTTAATTTCAGTTGTCATTCCACATAAAGACCTGGATTTAACCTGATGCGGTGTTATACAGGCTGAGTTGTTGAGGACTGACTGAAACATTAAGTTGAAATACTCAACTGCAAAGTCTATTGGGAGGATAAACAGGAGAGTCCTTTGTAAACCACTGAGTTTGAGGACATCACTTTTGAAGCTCATTGGGTTTCTGGAGAAGGAGGATCACTGACACATTTTTTTCGATCTTTCTCTGATGTCAGACGGTAAAGCAAATGCAGGTAACTGGTCACTGATTGTGTTTACCACAATACCTGTTACTGCTACATTGTCAAGTGCTAATATTAGAATCTTGTCAAGTATATGTTTTTGCCAGTGGATTTGTCTGTTCAGCTAAACAATGCAATTAATTATGCCATTATAAATATTTGTGTGCTGGCATATGAAAATGGATGTGAGAAGCATTTTTAATAATTTAGTAATCTGCAATGATATCTTAAACTGCAACTTCAAATTTATTTACACGCTTAAGCCTAACACCTACATGATTCCACTGTACCCCTCAGTGACATCATTGGAGGGATAAAATGGGGATACGTCCACAGACTTTAATGAATGGGGCCCCATGCATGGTACTGAGATGCATCCATTACAGTCTATGATTACACCCCGACATTATCCCCACACTTATATCACTGATAGAAAAGTTCAGTTAACTTTTCAGTGATGCCATATAGGGAAAAATAATATTTTACAAAGGTATTAATCTCAAGCATTGCATCATATAACAGACATGACTGGGAGAAAATGCAACATGGCACTGGAGCCAAAACATGCCATTGTACATAAAACTTTCCCAGGTGCATCACAGCACTTGGACTGCACATCACAGCCACCTCCATGGTGGAATGCATCTCCAGAGCATCAAGAATGTTGTTGCACATGACACTATGTACCAATAGGTAGCACATGTCATGAAAAACAGGAAAAATGCAGAACATGTACATATTAGTACTGTTACAAGCATGTATGCATTGTTAGCAAACATCAGAAAATGGCAAAGGCTACACTTCCTAACATGCAAGACTCTTCACTGTGCATAGGGTTTTCTACTATAAAATGAAGAACGACAGAACAACAGAGATGGCGATACTAAGGATTTGCACACTCCAAACCACTGAAATATCCTATGTGCAAGCTAGGAGACAAAGCAGTAGTATACCACACCTGTGATGTTGGAGCTAGGTACACCTGGAGAGATAGGAGACAAAGCAGTACTACACCTGCGATGTTGGAGCTAGGTACACCTGGAGAAATAGGAGACAAAGCAGTAGTATACCACACCTGTGATGTTGGAGCTTGGCACACCTGGAGAGACTGGAGACAAAGCAGTAGTATACCACACCTGTGATGCTGGAGCTAGGCACACCTGGAGAAATAGGAGATAAAGCATAACATGCCACACCTGTGATGTTGGAACTAGGCACACCTGGAGAGAGAGGAGATAAAGCAGTAGTATACCACACCTATGATGTTGGAGCCAGTCCAGTAGTTTCCAATAATTCAGTATATCAGAAGATGATAACAGATCTCGGAGGAACAGACCATTGTAGTAACACTGGTCACTCACCATGAGGATATCAAGATGCCCATTTCTGCCAACATTGAGCTAAATTCAGGAACACTTTTTAGCTGCTGGAAGTGCTGACTAGGGAGATGGGATGGAGCAGCTGATGGCAACTCTCCTAGGTTGGGAAAGGGTTTGGGGAAGCACAATGTCTGAGCAACCTCTGCAGGAGACCAGCAGCCTCACAGGTCATCTACTCAGATTACAGGGGTGGCAGCAATGTCTCTGATATCAGTGCACTAGCCATCCCCTAAAGGTAAAGACCTTGACTGGCTGTCATAGGCATAATGGCTGTTGGCTTCACACAGGCAAATCCCACAATGCATCACTCACTCCACATGGCTACAAGTGAATTACTATTAAGGTTGACTGCCTAAGAAGTCAGGGGACAACTCCATGAAAGGTTACATCAAGAGTACCTAGAGAGAGCAACTGGGGGAATTTGGGTGTTTGCTGCAAAAAAGAAAAAAAAATTATCCTTGTTTCCCATCATTCCTGACCTAGAGTAGTCCAAATACAGGCTTTGTTGTATTCTGGACTTTTGGAAAGTTCCTGTGTTGCCCATTTCCTTTCTTGGATAAAGGGAGGCTTCTTTGTTCACCAGTGGCAGTGGGGAGCTTGGAGCAGCCTATCTATCCCTGGAGGAGTGCTCCCAGCACAAGAATCTGGTAGTCTATTGGCCATTTTGGGCCAATTTTTAGCTCTTTCAAGTCCCCCTGTATAAAACCCACTTTGGCGCGGTTTTTGCGCTTGTTACTACTCAGCCAAGCTCCTTGTGGTCCTGCAGAGTGGTGCTAGTAGCAGAGAGGCTAAAAGAGTGACTGCTAACCTGATAAAAGGGTTTATTTTCCTGCTACTACCGGGGCGACTGTCCGATCTAGCTAAACTGCAAGTATTTCTGCTTCTTGAACTGTTTTAAACTGTTTAAAGTTGTTTTTGCACCTGCACTTTTAAAGTTTGTCCTGTTTGTTGCTTTTACCTGTTGAGGCTACACACTCAAGTGTGCTAGCCTGTGTTACATATTTATTGCATTTTCCTGCTGTTTGTTGCAAAAAAAAAAATTATCCTTGTTTCCCATCTTTCCTGACCTAGAGTAGTCCAAATACAGGCTTTGTTGTATTCTGGACTTTTGGAAAGTTCCTGTGTTGCCCATTTCCTTTCTTGGATAAAGTGAGGCTTCTTTGTTTACCGGTGGCAGTGGGGAGCTTGGAGCAGCCTATCTATCTCTGGAGGAGTGTTCCCAGCACAAGAATCTGGTAGTCTATTGGCCATTTTGGGCCAATTTCTAGCTCTTTCAAGTCCCCCTGTATAAAACCCACTTTAGCGAGGCTTTGTGCGATTTTGCGCATAGCACAGCATCAGGCAGCGTTGCTTAATTGGGTTTAAACCATTCTCGGCTCCACAAAGTCTGCTCTTCACTTTTTCCCTTAGAACTGATCTAGTTCTCATAATAAACACCCTATTCCCACTCTAAAGCCTGGCACTTGCTCACTAAAGCAATTATATAAGTCAGCACTAAAAAATTAAAAGCACTACACCCTCACAAACTCCCCTTGAGTACTTTGTTCCCCATTGGCCCTTTTTTTCAATTATAAAGGAATTCCCAGTACTATTCTAGCATGTCCAAAGTCAGTTGTCAATCTCCTCTCCAGTCCAGCTGGTGAATCTGGGAATCTTGAGGCAATGTTACAACTGCCTCATGTACATAGACAACCCTCTCCTCCTCCCAACAAATTCCAACACATGTGAGAGATGCAACCATATAGCCAAACTGGAGGCTAAGCTCTCTCAACTCAGTACTGGCATAACCAGTCAGCAGAAGAAGGAAACTACACTCACTACAATTCCAGTCTCACATGGACCTACCATGACAGCAAACCAAACACATAAACACACAAAAACATACTCGGAGGCTCTAAATAAAAATCTGCCTAAGCAGCAGAGACCTCCAAAGCAGTCACCCAAGCAACCGCTACCCCAAAACAAAACACGTGCAATACATAGCTCACAAAGCCAGTGTGCCGAACAGTCACAGCCCTTAAGGCTAAACAACACACCTGATACACTTGTAATCGGTGACTCTATCGTCAGGCACACTGACGTCCCGCTCACCAGGCTGAAGAAGGAGAAGGTCACGGTGAGCTGCCTGTCGGGTGCTAGGATCTGCCACATAACACAAGCACTCAGGTCACTCCAAGGCAAGTACAAATATGACTCAGTCATTGTCCATGCTGGTGTGAATGACCTGAGACGTACCTCCCTGGACTACATGAAAAGGACATAGAGGAGCTCTCTGAGCATGTAGCTCAGGCCGGTATGACCCTGACCTTGAGTAGCATCTTACCCTCACCAAGAATGATGCCACAATATGAAGACAAGATGATCAATTTCAACAAGTGGCGTAAGTATTGGTGTCATTCAAAGGGGATCCAACGCCTGTCTGCCTGGGATGATATGCTCGACAAGCCACAATACTTCGCTAGGGACGGCTTGCACCTGTCACCTCTGGGCTTTTGGATATTGGCAAAGGTTCTTGCCACCCGCATAGTGCCTCTTTTAGGCAAGGCTCAAAAGACAAACCCACCTCCATAGGTATCACAAGGGATAAGAAACTAAGAGTAGTGCTACTCAACGCCAGAACTCTAAACCTCAAGATGCATGCACTCGAAACTCTCCTTAGCATGGAGAACATCGATATCTGTGCAGTAACAGAAACCTGGTTCAAGGATCCCGAGAGCACTCCAGCACTACCAGGTTATACCTCATACCATGTTTTTTGGCCCCAAAACTTGGACTGAACCACAAAAGGAGGGGGAGTATCAATATTCGTCAAAGATACCCACACCTCCAGGTTGGTTGCACATCACGAAGCATCAAAGACTATCCATGTGCAACTAACAGTGGGTAAAACTGCCTTCCAGTTTATAGCCTGCTACAGACCACCCTCCCAAACCCAGGAACCCCACTCGGCCTTCCTGAGAACACTGGAAAATATGAAGGTCTCTCCAAACACCATTATATTGGGCGACTTCAACTACTCTAACATAGACTGGGAGCATTACTCTAGCTCCAACACCCTAGCCCAAAGGTTCCTAGAATTTATAAACTCAAATGCTATGGAACAAATTGTTGCCACTCCCACAAGAGGGGAAAACATACTGGACCTGATCATCACCAACATGGGGACTCTATGCTCCAGACCAGAAGTGTATCCCTCACTGGTAAGATCAGGCCATAAACTAATCTCACTAGATATTCACATCCCGACCCCAGCCCCTGCCCAGAAAACCACAGTGAAAAACTTCTCTAAAGCAAATTTCACATTCCTCAAAACCAAAGTGGAATCCTTCAAAGCCCCCGGGCCTGTGGAAAATACAGCCCAGATCGCAGAATCCTTTATAAATGCATTCTATGCACACCTTCAGGAATGCATGGATCATGCAATCCCAAATAAAACCAAGACCCAATCCTCCAAAGTTAGGTGTCCTGTCTGGTGGACCCCAGCCATAAACAAACTATTTAATAGAAGGAGGAAGCTACTACATGATAGAGCAAAATCCCAAAAAGGGAAGGCATCTCTGATCAGTATTAGCAAAAAACTACGGGCACTCATAAAATCGTCTAAGGCCAGCTTTGAGAGAAAAATTGCAGAGGACACTAAGGATAATCACAAGGCTTTCTTTAGTTATGTTAGGAACCTGGGTGGGAATTCCCAGATATGCTCAGAATTAGTCCAAAATGACAAAAAATACACCAAACCCACAGACATTGCCAACATCCTAGCTGACAGGTTCAGCGCAAACTTCTCCCCCCCTTCCCCACCAAAAGGGCAAATATCTATCCCAGCACAATGCTGCCCCCCCTGACATCTCAGATGCTTAGGTAAGAGCCGCCCTCTCCAAAGCAAAAAACACAGCATCAATGGGACCAGACGGTGTCCCGGCTGCGTCCTACATGAACTCCAAGAAGAACTAAACCCAAACATAAAACTACTGTTCAATCTCAGCCTTACTACAGGATATGTACCCAAAGAGTGGCGTACAGCAACAGTGGTCCCTCTCCACAAAGGTGGTGCCTCAACAGATCCTGGAAACTATCACCCCATAAGCTTGACTAGCTTGGTCTGCAAAGCTATGGAAAGGATCATCATGGACCTCATAAATAAAGATATTGGGGACCTACAGACACTGGATCCTACCCAGTTCAGCTTTGTTAAGGGCAGATCCTGCCTCTTAAACCTGGTCGATTTCTTTGAAACAGTCACCAAGGCCATTGACGAGGGGAAGGTGGTCCACACAGCCTACCTGGACCTTGCAAAAGCCTTCGATACAATACCCACTCGGGCATTATAGATAAGCTCACCAGCTTAAATATAAACCCCTTTGTCACTAGATGGGTTGCAAACTGGCTCAAGGACAGAACCCACATGGTTAGAATTACTGGAGCCATGTCAGACTCCAAACCAGTTACAAGTGGCGTCCCACAAGGCTCAGTCCTGGGACCTCTCTTGTTCGGTATATATTTCTCAGAGGTACAGGCTAACACAGAAGGACTGTGGCTGACCAAGTTCACAGATGACTGCAAACTGGGCACCATAATAGACTCTCCAGCCGACACAAGCATCCTACAAAAGGGCCTCATAGAAACAGACAACTGGTGCCAGAGCCTTGGCCTCAAGCTAAACGCCAAAAAGTGTATAGTCATCCCCTTTGGCAAAAATAAAGTGCCCACAAATTACCACATAGGTGGTAATCCATTAAGTATGGAAGAAGTAATTAGGGACCTGGGGACCCAAGTTGATAGCAGTCTCTCATTTGACAACCACGTGGCCAAAGTGGTTAGAAAAACATTTTATATAGCCCACCTAATCATGAAGGGATTCACATCTAGATCAGGGGAGGTCATCGTGCCTCTTTACTCATCCCTCATCAGGCCCATAATTGAGTACAATGCCCCTTTTGGGATGTACCTTACCAGACACCTGCAGCAACTGGAAAGACCCCAAAAGTACCTCACCAAGAGGATCAAAGGGCTCAAACAGATGCCATATGCTGCCCGGTTAAAGAAACTTCAGCTCTACTCAGTGGCATACCGCCTGCTCAGAGGCGATCTGTGCCTGATGTATAAAGCCATGTCCAACCCGAAATTAATGGACATGCTGCACCTCAAAATCCAAATCCCATCGAGCTATGCGCTCGAGAGACTTGAACCTCAGCACTAAAATAAATAGGACATGCTGGAGGGACAGATTCATAACCCAGGGGCTCCCTTCACTCTGGAATAAAATCCCAGTCCAGGTTAGGCAGAGTCCCTCATTGACTCTCTTCAAGAGGAATCTTGATGAGTGGATGGGAGATAGTAGGTTTACCCCAGGTATCACTTCTGTGTCACTGTTAGACAGAGGCACAGTATACTAACCTCGAAAAAGGGCATAGCAAAATTCATTTAAAATGGGTGGCGAAAGCCAAACACACTCTGGCTAGGCTTATAAATGCCCTAGGGCAGATAGCCTAGTATGAACCTATGAATCTATGAACCTATAAATCCTGGGTGATGTTAACATATGGTCATTAAAGAATCAGTGAGTTTTGTAAATGCAATTAAATCCTCTCTATAATGAAGGAATTAAGATTTGCTCAGCCTGTTATCTCTGCTACCCATTTTCACAACCACACATTAAACACGATCTTTGAATTAAGGATCTTGACCAGTGGCTTAGTGATGGGACAGGCTTTTTGGTTTGACCACTCCCTTATTTGGTTCGTAACTGAAACAGCCAGGGTGGAATGCCCTAATATGGGTCTGAGTCAGTACAGGAATTTTAATTTGCTGACACCAGAAACCTTAAGGAGTGCAGAGCTTAGGATGCCAAGAAGATGGCTGAGGTGTACAACATGGCACTTATTGTCACTCTCAGTAATTTAGTCCTATGATGTATACACCTTATTCAACTCAGACAGCATGAGCCAGGGACTGATGCTAAGCCCTGAACTGAAGAGGACAGTGCAAAGGTTAGAATGCAGATGGCATTGTTTTGGCTGAATTGAGGACAAGCTTGCCTTAATGATCGCTATTCCCACTGTCACGCAGAGATTTAACAGATGAAGTTGCCATATTTGTCCTATTTGGTCTCTGAAGCAGTAAATTGAACAGTGGTTCTTTACATGTAATTTGGTGTCTGTGTAATTCAAAATGCCTGAAAACTTGAAAAATAGTTACACTAGAAAATGCGACTTGTCTTTTTTTTCTTTTCTTATTTCTGTCTCTGCTCTTGTCACTGTACACCCACCTGGCTATTCTCCTGGATTCCCCTCCCCCAACTTAATTACATCAAGACTGAGCAGAGAAGGAAATCAGTGAAGTCCTGAAGGAACATCCTTAAACTGATGGGCTTGCACTAAATGAGGAGATACTTGCAGTTTGCTCCTGCTCTTATGACAAATTCTAATGAGTTCACAACCCTCTCAACTGGCTTCTTATTATTTATTTATTTATTTTATTTTTCTTTATGATTCAGATTAATGATTTATTTGTAAAAAAACAAAACTCCACCTGCAATCTCCTTTGGTCTGTGCCACTGTATAAGGCAATCCTTGTGACATAACAGCTACTAAGACTGGAAAAAGTTAATGTCCAGTCTGTTGGGAGGCAGGATTGGATAAAGAAGTACATATATGAAAAATGGCTAATCAGGAATCTAGGCAGCTCCCAAAAAAAGCCAATGGGAAAATTTCAAAGCCTTGTTTTCAAGATTAGCAAGCAGAATCAAATAAATAATTAAAATAAATGCTTTATGTTCATGTTTGCAAAAAGGGTAGCAGTTAAAATTTCAATATGCATTACTGAAGATGATTCCATTGACATGGTACAATGCTGTGAGTATGGTATTGCCGCTTCTGAATTCAAGTCACGAGTTTCTTAGCATTCAGAGACTTGAACACTGACTAACTTCTCCAAGATTTTCTTAGTGGCTGCAGGATAGAGATTCAGCAGTAATATACCACCAGGCAGACTGTAATGGCTTTCTTAGGTAAGAGTGTAATAACAGCATTCTTCTATTAAGACAGGACCACAGCAACAGTAAATGACAAACAACCATTGTGTGCTAGAGGTTTTAAAACTTAAGGGGCAACCATTTTAAGAATGGTTAGGCACAGTACTCCCTTAGGGTAGTGCTCCAGGTAGGTTGAATCAGCTAGGCTTCGACAGTTTTGGCTCAGAACATTTTTGAAACAAACTCTGCACACGTGAATGCTTTATCATTTGTATTTAACAGCAGTATCACTGTGATCTCAATCTGTTATCAATATTACCAAATCAAAGTGGTAATATTTGGTAATATAGAATTAGGTTGTGCCTTATAAGATAATACAGCAGCATGAGGGAGTTTGTAGAAATGGATGTGGGCTTTTTTACCATCACAAAGTATTTTAATTTCAGCCTAGTTGAACGAATAAGTAGAGTTACCAACCTGGAAATAGATGGAGTTCATGATTTTAGCTGCTATTTTGCAGTCAAACCATGCTCAAATTAAGCTACAGGTAGTTCAAGTCAGTATCTGTTTTTCCAAAATCTGAAGCTGCAAGACTTCATTATAAGGGAGATCAGATACTAAGTCATTAATGTATCGCCTCCAAGTCACCTTGGATAACGACCAAAATAAAAAAAAATACAGTTCTTCTTCAGCACCAACAGCCAAAGTTTATCTGCATTACTCCCTTATTTCATAAATGGTAATGGGAAAACTTTGTTCTATGCAGTATGTAGCATGCTTTTCTGTCAATGTGGAGTATTGCTAGTATTTGAAAAGCTATATTTATATAATAAATCAGTTAACAGTGCCTACTATAGGACGGAATACAAGTTCCTTAAGGGAAATAGGTTCAGAATGCCATAAGATCAGGCCATTCTTCCCTTTTTATAAGGGAGACCGTAAAAAGAGATAACTGACAACTGGGATAGAGGTCATGCATAGTATTAGGCTAGATGGAATTAAACAGAATTCTGTCCTGTTATAAGACTTATATCAAGGCATCATTGTCCATGTGAAAATGAAATCCTGCACAGAAGAGTGAAAGCTGAGCTAGATCACGTAGATTAGTACAGAGGGTACACTGGGTGAGCATGTGACCCTTCTACATTGCTACAATCACCTAGAAAAATAAAGCGCATGTTCGATGTCCAAGCTGTCTAAGATTTGAAGAGATCATCTTTTACAGTATATAATGAGGAGGTAGCACATAAGGGGAGGAGATAAGTATTTCTGCACCTCCCAAGAATGAGCTGAGCAACCAACCAACCAATAAGGTTGAAAAGCCTATAGACTAAAAACTTTACACCACCTATAGACCATAGCACAGTTTGATTAAATCAAAGCACATGGATGTTGTTGTTAGCAAATGTGGGTGGTAGGATACACAGGGTATCTATTATTACTTTGTAAGCACAAATCAGTAATCTGATCAGATACTAAGTCATTAATGTATCACCTCCAAGTCACCTTGGATAACGACCAAAATAAAAAAATACAGTTCTTCTTCAGCACCAACAGCCAACGTTTATCTGCATTACTCCCTTATTTTATTATGGGTACCTGACCTTCTATCCCTCTACAAATGTACAAACTTAATCCTAGTCTCTAATCGATTTACCAGTGCTGTGCAACTCCATGTGTCAGTACATCCTTCTTTGCTTTATGAATCACAAAGAATGCAAAAATCATCCTCAGCAGTGGTAACCTGATTAAACTTTCTGCTTTCACCCTATAGCACAGTCTTTTAAATCATATTGTTGCCAGTTGCCTAACACATCAAATTGTTTACAAGTCTTACACTATAATATATGTAAAAAGAGAATTTAAAAGCAAGGGATTACTTAAAGGAATGTTAACTAGTCAATTCAGTATATTACTAAAATAAATTCTGACCTAATGGAAAGGTCATATGCTGACAGTTGAGGAGAGGGAATTTTAGATAAAGAAATCTCAGCAATGGATATAAGGAGAGCAAATTTTAACTTTTGATCCAGGAAATTACCTAGAAGTTTTGGCTTTCAGGTAGATTTTTATAAGCTGTATCATGAATTGCATGTGGAACATTTGAGAGATGTGTTTAGCAGTGGTGCATGCACAGCAATGCTATCATAATCGTTTATGGCTAAATCTCTCCAGCTCGAGGTGCGTTTGTGGGAAAAGATAGTATCACCTTGTGCAGCAGTGGCCTCTCTGGCTCCCGAGGTGCATTTGTGTTTTTATGCTTGAGTTTTCCAAATTGTTGATCAGTAACCTGTTGTTCAGTGTGCAGTTGACTGAAGCAGTGATGTCTGTAGTGTCTTGTTTTTTTTTTTTTTTTTTGCTCGTTGGACAGTTAAAATTTGGATCGTTAAACCAATCGTGGAAGTTGGGCCTTCAGCTTTGAGTTGCAAAGGTAGAAACCTTTTGTTGTCAGGTTCGATTTAAAGTAACTGACTGAAATTCATGGGACAGAGAGAACCGGATTGGATTGGGGATGCTGCTGCTGATGTCTGTGATGATGTGGATGATGAAGAATCTGTGGAAAGATCGATGAATTGGTTGTGGCTATTCAGGCCTGTAGGCAGCGGTTGCACCGAATGCAGGTAGCAAACAGCATGTCTCCTTTGCCAGTTGTTGGTTTAAATCTGACTTAGATCTGTGATGTCGGAAGACTGGACTGGACATAGAATGTTGCTGCTTTTGGAAAGGGAGTTGGCGGTGGTGTGGATGAAGTGGATTGCTGCAGTCCATAAATCATGCTTGGTTGATGATACTTCTATTCTTTTTGTTTGTGCCTTTGGTTGGCTCAGTCACTGTTGTTGTTATTGTATAAGTGTTTGTGTTTTTGTGCTTCTGTTAGTACTTCAGCTCAGAGAAACATACTTTCACTCAAGTGTGCACCTGTGTATGGTCTGAATGACAAAGTTACTTTTGACTTGACTTTGACATTTACTAATACATTCATAGTACTGATCTCCAAAGGCAAATTGGATCCTAGATATGCAAAAACTATATGCCAACTTCATTGGCTAATGTTGATGCCAATATATTGGCATCTGTATTTGTGAAAAGACTGCAACTTCTGACTGCAAAAATTAGTTTGGGGGGTTGTAAAAGATTCGATTGGCAGAGTCAAATTGATGGCTCTTAAGGCATGTTTTGGACATGGAGGATAAAAAGAAGTGGATTTATGCTTTAATTATTCATTTTGACATTAAAACAACTTTTTATTCTTTGGAATTGTGGGTATTTTTAGAGTTTAGGGGAGTTAGGTGTGGGGATGCCCCTTTATCTCGTATTATTTATTATAGCTATGGACATGCTGGTGCAGCATACTGCAGAATATTTAGAAGCGATTCAGTGCAACTGGACATTTTTTGGACCATTCACCCCTTTTGGTATGTACCTTTCTAAGCACATGTAGCAACTGCAGAAACACAAAGGTTCCTCACAAGGAAAATTCAAGATCTTCAGCTTCTGTACGATGAGAATCGTCTGAAATCACAGTCACTTTATTCTGTTTCATACAGACTACTAAGACATGATCTCTGCCTTGCATACAAGACAGTCTCTGATGCTGATTTATTAGAAATGATGCATATCCATAAGCTAAATGGTACACGGGTTACTTGCTGTAAAGACCTTAACCTGGTATGCGACATTAATAAAACCTGGTAAAGGGGCAGATTTGTCTCCCATAGGTTACCACACCTTTGGAACAGACTTTCACTTCTTGTCAAACAGAGCATCCCTTTGGACCTCTTCAAATGCAATCTGGACGATTGAGTCCAGATAAATTCACCCCAGGGGTTCCACCTGTGTCCCTCTTGGACAGGGCAATAGGTGCTGATCATGGAAATAAAGGATAAGAACTTGGCTAGGCTTGTAACGCCCCTAAGACCAGTAGCCTACTAACTTCCTATGATCCTATGACTGTATGTTGGCATAAGGTAGGCTTGATCGGGTGTTGCCAGCGGTAGCAAATATTTTTGTTGAGTTCAGTATGGAATTCTGTTTAGAATGTAATTAGAATAAAATAGTCCAGATTAGAGCAAGATTGAGATATAACTTGATAGCTGAAAATAGAATTGCAAAGAGAGAGAGTGCTAAATACTAAGGGTTACAACTGGGTAGGTACCGAGAGATGAGTTATTACAGATAGCTGCAAGCAGTTAATAGATGTGGTTTCAAGTCTTTTAGTAGTATGATTAGATAAAGTATATATGCTAGTAGTTAGGATTAATTTAATTCAAATTATGGTCCTACTGAAATATTTATATTTGTGCAGATATCTGCCATTAAAGCTGTTAGATTACAAATGGATTTATAAAATCAAAGTATGTGTGACAAGGTTGTATGGAATGGTAATACAAATGAAAGTTGAGGCTCCCCAGGAAGCTATGGCTGGTGGGGAATGCACAAATTTGAAATATATGCAGTAGTCTTAGCTTTGTTTGTCAACCAAAAGTGGGTCACATTTATTTTTTAATTTTAGGCTTGTCTGTTTTATGGTGGACTTGGATGGAGAGGGGTATGATTAGGTAGGTCATCAAATCCAAAAGGTTGAGGGAGATTCCATCATATTTCATAATTAGAATAATTTTAGATCTAAATACAATCTCCCAGAAAGGTGAAGGTTGCAGTATGTATAGCTGACCCATGCAATTCATTCTTCCATAAAACTCTTTGGAAATAACGTGCAGAATAGAGGTGGTAAGTCCGAAGTGCATGAATTGATCTTTTCTAGGGATAGAACTTTACAAAAGGGTATGTAGTTTTTGCAGGTATTCAATGTGATGGCGATAAGTAAAGAAATAGAAAGTTAAGGCATAGGACGATGGAGAGAGATGGGTGAATTTTATAGACCAACAATTGAGTGGTTACTTTAGATTGGGAGCAGGACTTAAAGCAGTCCCAGTGATCTGCGATCACTGTATGAGGTGGATTCATAGATGTTTAGGGCATCTACACAGATTACCCATATATCTGGGATATGCTGGAAGCGTCGAGAAGGGAAATGTAGGAAATATACACAAGTTCTGGTCATGTAATGCTATTTAAGTGCTGGTTGGATAATATTAGAGAATGGAGACTGATTTTTGGTAAATGGGTCCCAAAATGGGAGTTTTGTATCCTGGGGCTAGGAGGAGAAAGTGAGGGATGCAGAGTTTGAGAGACATTGGTGCTTTTAATGCTAGCAGAATCGTTAAAGAGCACTATGGTTAAGGCATGGAAGGGGGACCTTAGTTGGAAAAAGGAGGATATAAAGTTATATGACATTCAGCCTTATCAATGAGTCATGAAGCCCAGGAGCACCAAGCTAAAACATTTCAGGTATACTGAGAATGGAGTAAGGAGAGGACTTATGAGGTGGTAGAGGGGTGTGAGGGTGGGGCATTAGATTAATAGGTTATGTTTCTTAATACTGTATTGATGCTTTGACAATTGTTTTTGCTTTATTCTTGTTAATGCCAAAGAGATAATAGTACAGAATAACGGTGTATATATTACTGAGATATTGTAATCTTTGTTTGAGTATATTGGAGACTCCTGTATTTTATTGGTAAAACGTTTTAATAAAAAGAATTACAAAAGACAATACATTTTGACCATGGTCATAACACAGTAGCTATAGAATATGGCATATTTATTTTTACATTTCAATAAGCTAGCCACAGCAAGCTGTACATTATGTGCTATTTATATTGATTAAACTGTTTGAACATATTTAAAAGATATTTTTAGAAATTAAGCTTTTCAGTCATTGGAATCATCTTTAACTCATGAACAATCAATCTGTGTGGTTTAGTCAGTAGTTTTCCATGACCAAAATATTAAGCAGAACTATTTACAATGGTCTTGAGATATTTGTGACAGTTTTTCTCCACTATAACATTACTTGGGTATATAGCTTCAGAAGTCTGTTTGTATCGCTTGTTTCAACGTTATTACAATCTATTTATTTCCATTGGGACTAGCTGTAATAATTTTGTACTTTTTTCCAGAACTTTACCATATACCTGTTGTTTAGATATCTGTGGTTTCTCCTTTAAAGCTTTCTGTCTTCCCTACCAACAACATAGGCTTGTAGTTCAAATTACCCACTGTGTCAGCTTCACCTTCCTGCTGTTGAAATTCCCATGGCTTTTGTAGTCACGCTCTGTCTCCAATCTGTAAATCTTGCTGTCTCCATAATAGTATTTCTGCATTTAAGTCCACCTTCCCAGCATTTACTTTTACTTATATTAATTTTCAGACATTGAAGTAGATAATCTTTTGTTTTAGCCTCTTGCCATTGATGAGGGACTGAATCATGCAAAGGCATGTTCCTGTGTTCCAAAATTGTAAGATGGCAAACCTCAAATTTCTTTTGCAAATGATTCTTCACTGTTTCTACTTTTCCATATACTTGTGAATAGTGTGGACTGGACATAATATGTGTTAGAAACCTTCTAGATTTCTAACTTTTATATTTGGGGAATACTGTCAGATGTGACAAAACCAGGTATTGCCTGGCTTGATAATATAGACTTTACTGCATTAATTACAGTAGTTCTTGATGTTTTTGCCAGTTTGATAAATTCAGTGAATTTGGAATAATAGCCTACATATATAAGATGCACTGTTATTTTGAACAGGTAAATCTGTGCTCTCTCAGCTCCTAAGATTATCTTCACTACAATGATGAACATAGTATATACCAGTTAATTATGCAGTGTCAGATATGCAGGTAGGTGTGTACGTGAATGGGTATGCCTTCTTTGAAGGTTGGGTGTCGGGCTGGCAACTTGGCACCATAAAAATCCACTGCCAATCATTAGTGGACCGGAGTTCCACTGTGGTGAACCTAACTGGGAAAAACTGAAAAACAAACAAGTAGTGCAACAGTAGCACACTCACCTTTGATGCAGAAGGCTGTAGGTTCTGTTTCTACACAAGGTAGATTGATTGCTGATGCTGCACTCCTGAATGTGTTACCCTTCAGACTGCATGTTAAACTGAAGGCCCATCTGCTTGAGTTGGTGGTAGCTCATATGGATGTAAAAGATTACATGTTGACTACTGAAAACACTAGGGGTCCTTTATATAACACAACCTAAAAAAAACAGTATTTACATATTTACAAGTACATATACATGCATTTCTATTTTTTATTTTTTATATTTTCTCTTCTAACTCCCTTATTCTTTTTCATCAATTAATAACTGATGCCATCTCTTTCTTCCACAACCATAATCTATTTTTTTGCCATATATCTGCCAAAATCTATTTCCCACTAAACAAAATTGAATTCAGTCTTTCATTCCAAATAACTGATATTACATAAAATAAACTCTTATCTACTCTTCTCAGTTATTTTTTCTTTTCATTCTTATAATATCCATACATAATCATACTCATCTGTATTGCTTATGTCTCAAACTTTTTCTTCACAGAACTTTTTCCAGAGATTCAGCACTCTTTCACATTTCAAGAAAAACATGTCCTGTACTCTTTTTCTCCCCTGAAAATAAACACACTCTTTAAACTTTCTTTTTATATGACATATTCCCCTTTACTAGTAACTTCCATCTCCATACAAAATCCTGACAATCTACAATCTTGGTACACCACTTTTCTTTACATTAATGGCTTTCATCACTTCTTCTGTAAAATGTGATATGGATTTATAATAATATTGTTACATCACATTATTATACCAAATCCGTCCATCTTTCTCCTACTTCACTCTCTATCATATTCATTACCAATGCAAACAATATTCCATTCATGTGACATCCTTGTTTCATACCACACTTAATGCATACTCCTTTACTCAGCCACCAGTTCACTCTTCTAATTCTATTACGTATTACATACTTTTCCATAACATCACACAAAGCATCATGTTTCACTGTATATAAATGCCTTACTAATATCACCTACCATAAGTTTTATATCCTTCCTTTTACATACTGTCATGCACAATTTCTCTTGCAACCAATAGCAATTCTTATCATCTATTCCCTTTTATATCATGTGTACTTTCTTATATAATATCTCTTATAGTTCCTTCCATTGTTCTTTATTATTCTCATAAACATTATATATGTTATTTATTGACATGGGTCTCCATTTTTTTTCATTCTTCTCATCTTTATTCCATATAAATTTAAATATCCCACAGCATAACTCTTCATAAATAAGCCCTTCCTTCTACCATTTAGTCAGTACATTTACAAAATAATCTCTTTGCCAGTTCATTAATTTCTTGCATATTCCATACCCTATACCATCTGGGCCTTATACAGAATTAGCATTTACTTTCCTAAGTACTTCATACAATTCACTAAAGGCAATTTATTTTTCAAATTCTTCCGTAACTCATTCTGGAAATGTTTTTACATTACATACTCTCTTACTTTCCTTCTTTTTACTCTTATACATATTGTCTACATGCTATACTACAATACTCATAATTTGCTCTTGTGTTCTTTTTACCTCGCCTTTTACATTTTTAATTTTCCTCATTATGCTAATATCATCCTTTACTAATTTGCCTAAAAATGGGTGGCCACGGTGGTGCAGCGGTTAGTGTTGCTGCCAGACAGCAAGAGATTCTCCAGTTCGATTCTCGGCTGGGGTGCCTTCTGTGCGGAGTCTGCATGTCCTCCCTGTGGTTGCGTGGGTTTCCTCCCACATCCCAAAGACATGCAGTAGGTGGATTGGACACTCTAAATTGGCCCTAGGTGTGAGTGTGTGCATGTGTGTGCCTTCTGTGGAAGGTTGGGCGCCGGGCTGGCAACTCAACACCGTAAAACTCCACTGCCAATCATGAGCAGACAGATGATCCACTGTGGCAACCCCTAACCAGGAAAAGCTGAAGGAAGAAGAAGAAGACTAATTTATCTAAAAATGCAGATATCTCCTTCCTTCTCTCTTGTAAACATCTGTGCCTAAACAGTAATGCCTTATTTTTTCTCGATTTCTTTTATATATTCCTTTTTTCATATCATAATACTCCCTTGTATTATTCTCTAAATTCTGTAATACATTTATATTAATTTTCTATATATCACTTGCTCTTTACGTCCTCCTACCATTGAAAAAAAAACACTTTCTAAACTTCTTTTTAAATTCATTCCACCATTCAAACTGTTTTTATAGAAGGCTTTCATGGTTATATGATTCTTCCATAACTGGAATACTTCACACTTTCCAAGTTCATCCCATAATTTCTCATTTATTCTTTTTATTTCCTTTCCCATTTTAATATGAGTGTGTGTGTGTGTGTGTGTGTGTGTGTGTGTGTGTGTGTGTGTGTGTGTGTGTGTGTGTGTGTGTGTGTGTGTGTGTGTGTGTGTGTGTGTGTGTGTGTGAGTGCATGGTACAGATGAACTACCTTGGCAGGGCTACCCACCAAGTGGTGGAATCCTTATCTCTAGATGATTGTCACTGTTGAAGTCACACTCTGACCCCATGTGCAAAAATAAGAAAACAGGTTCAGGATGGATGAATTTCTTCTATCACATCCCTCCATATTGCTAAATGGTCTGAAAAACCCATCACAACTGTATCACCTTCTGTTAAGTAATTTCAGATCAAAGTGCTCTCCTTCTGCAAGTCTATTGACTTTTGATCCGCAGAGCTAATTTACCACATTCTATCACTTCCTGTATTTTTAACATCTTTACCTTTCTTTTTTTACTTTCCCCTTAAGTCACAATTAAAGTCCCCTGCAATTATGATTTTCATGTTAACCACCAAATAGTCTAATATTTAATGAAAAAGATTCTCTCTTTCCTTGCTAGTTATATATGAATTTAATTCTATAATTCTGTAAATGTATCCTTTCCTTCTCGCATCCACAGCAGTTAATCTTCCCATCCTTACCAACATTACATCTAGCATTTTGACACTTTTTTTTTCATACAACACAGCAACTCCAGAAAAGCATTCACTTCCTAGGATCCATATTATATTTCTATCCCACAATTTTTCTGTTTCCAGTCTTTCTTCACTTGTCAGGAATCTTACATCCTCTAACAGAATAACATTCACACGCACCCATATCCTTCATACCACTGTTAATAGTCCTATTCATATTTACTGAAAGTACTCTAAAACTGTTGCTTTACTTTGTTTATAAGTTCAGAAAAAATGTTTTTAAATTTTTGTTTTCTTATTTTGACTCTTTCCCCAATTAGTATTTTCCTTGGGTTTATGTAGAAATATTCCTTGATCCTCAGAATCAGATTTTTCACTGGCTAGAACTTCAAAAATATATAAGTATATTAATCCTTCTGCTGGCCCGTCTTCCTGCATGCACTCCCTCTCTTTATTTCTCCCCTCCATAGTTTTTCTTCACCTAATTTACCCTCTTCCCCAGCCTCTTGTTGATTTTCCTCATGTATGTTTTCTTCCCTTTCATCTTTTCATCGTTTCATCGTTTCATTATTTGCAGTTTGCTATTGAGAATTCATTTAAGTGTCCCTTTTTTCACAAAACCTTCATTCAGACACATACCCTTTTTCTGTATCTCCTTTCACTCAACACTGGTTTCATTATACCTTGTCACAGTCATTAATGAAATGAGAAAATCCCCCACCAAAGAAACAGGCTGGCCAGCATATCTAATGTACTTCGATTACCAGCCACAAAAATAACACCTGGCAAGTGTTTCACCACGTTTTTAACACATTTTAAAACAGCTTCCATCCTCCCCTTCTGTTCCATAAGTTTCTCACATTTCTAACTTTCACAACATCATTAACAGTTTCACACAGACCCTGCACAGAGTTGGATTCATAAAGGTTACTACAAAAGGTGCACTATGTGCACACTTATCTGGGGATTCAATAAACTCTGTTAATCTTCATGCAAAGCCTACATGGAGTTTACATGCTAGCACGATGAGCAGCAGCTGGCCAGGAAACCATGCAGACCAGCACAAATACAGAAAAAAGATGCATACAAGTTTACATACGGGCAAATCTGCTACAATGATAATGCATTTTTTTACATTTAGGTTTAGGTCATGGTTCAGGTAAAAATCATTTATCTGATCTAGACCATCCTGAAGCATATTTATATCACTGGGGGATTCAGTGGTTGGCCCTAGCTTGCAGTTGTTGGCAAACATTATCATCCTGAGGCCTTCCACATTTGCCTTAACTTCAGAGATGTATATTCCAAACAAGAGTGGCCCCAGTACTGAACCATGTGACACACCACTAGTAAGTGGCCTCTTGCTAGATCTGGATTCACTCACTTTAACCAAGTGTCCTGTCCATGAAGCAATTAGCTATGCAGCTGGTGACATAGGGACTTATGCCCTCATCCATGGCCTTAGTGACTTTTTTACCTTTTTTGCCTGTTGTTTAGGTAGAATTGGAACCATTGTATAACCACTGTATCTAGTGACAGGTTTTTGAGTATGTTAATGAGTAGTTGGTGGTTTACCATGTCGAATGCTTTTGACAAATCAATAAAGAGGGCGGAGGATAGAAGCTCATTATTCCGATGTTTATTTATGTGAACAGAGAAGGATAAAAGAGTAGAGGTGGTGCTATGAAATAGTCTAAAACCATGTTGGCTGTTAGCTAATAAGTTGTTTTTTAATAGGAAGCTTAACAGCTGTTTGTAAATGCATTTCTCCATGATTTTTGCCAGTGAAGATAATATGGCTATAGGTCTATAGTTTGATAATTTGTTGGAGTTACCTCCTTTATGCAGGGGGATGATATATGAAATTTTCTAGATTGATGGAACGTTACCTTCAGTAATAGTTCTATTAATCAGGATGAATATGGGGAAGGCTATGGCTTTTGCAGCTTTTTGTAGGTATTCGGCAGGTTGTAGATCTGCTGCGAGGGTGGTAGGTTTAAGTTTTTGAATTAGGATACAGATAAGGGATGTGGGAACAGGTTGAAAGTGAAACGATTGAGGTGTGTTAGAGTTTGAGGTGGTCGAAGATGAGGTGTCAGGAGATAGCTGATTGGCAAGTGACTGAATGGTCTCTGTGAAGAAAGCATTGAAGGAGTTGGTTATTTGCTTGTGACTACTGTGATCAGAACCTGAGGGGGTGGATGTGAGTGATCAACCTGGGTGTAGAAGTTTATTAATGCCTGACCAGAATTTCCGAGGTTTGTTTTGGTGGGTTTGTTGGAGCTGAAAGTAAAAATTACTTTTGTCCAACTGTATGGCTTTTTTTGTTTTGTTTCTTAGCTGTCTAAACTTTAATTGATCTGCAGGGTCTTTAGTAGTGCACCAGTGTGCCCAGACTTTGTTTCTAAGGAGGATTTTTTGTTTGGTTGCTTTAGAAAGCCATGGGGCTGGTTTAACTCTAGTTCTAATTGTATGGGTTAGTGCATGGTGGTCAAGAATAGTTAAGAATTTAGAACTGAAATATATAACCGATTCATCTAATGGTAGTTGTTTTAGGGGAGACCAATCATATGCTTTAAGTTCTTTTTGAAATGTATCAGGGTTGAAATATTTGTTGGATCTTACTGTTCTGTATGTGGTTGGGTTTGGAATGTCACTCTTATTTCTAATTAAGAAGGTAAGAGAATGGTCACTTATGTCTTCGGGGAGGGTTCCTACTATGTAATTTTGGTGGTGACTATTTATGAGGATCCAATCAAGGGTGCTTTCCTTGTTGTTAACTTTATTAGTCCTTCTGGGGGATGTAATGGCTTGAGTAAAACCGTAAAGGTTTATATGGGTAGAAGGCTGTTCTGGTGTACAACTCTTCCAATTGATATTAAAGTCACCAAGTACTATGGTTTCCTGTGGGTAGTTTGTGGAGAGCAAACTAAGGATATTCTCTATGGTGTTAGTGTTTTTACCTGGTGGAAGATAAATACAGATGATATAGACAGATTTATGTTTATTAACTCATTCACTCCAGTACAACTATTTTGAGTATGTACCTTTAACTCCTAGTGGGTGTGGCCTGAGCCTTTAAAAATTAAATTATCACCTTACAATTCTAACAAATACTCATTGACAGAGGTCAAATATCAATACAATTGTGTTTGCCATCATGTATGCTTCAAGATAAAATATTTTTAAACCTTGTATGTAGCATGGTTTTGGAATTATTAATGCAAATATGCACAAGTAATATTTGACGCCTAGAGGAGCAGTAGGAGGTAACTGCAGATGCACCTGGAGGATTTCTGTATTACTGGCTAGGGGTGGATTAGATTCTATGGAGGTTACTTGTAAACCAGATTTGTATAGTATAGCTACTCCACCGCCCTTTTTAACTTTACGGTCTAATTTCAAGATATTATATCCGGGTGGTATTACCTCATTGTCTGGTGTTGCATTGAGCCATGTTTCAGTGAGACATAGGATGTCAAATGAATGGACATCCATGAGAGCATGCAGGTGGGCAACCTTATTGTTAATGCTCCGAATATTAAGATGGGCTATTAGTAGTGAATTAAAGGGTCTAGTAAGCAAATGTGAGTTAGCAGGGGTTGTAATGTGAGGCTCTATAGCTGTAGTAGAATTTGGGCCTGGATTTGGGTGGATATTAGTGACTTTCTCAAAGAAACCCACCAGATTCAGTAGGCATGGCCTGCCCTTGACAAAGCCGAATTGGGTTGGGTCCAGTGTTTGGAGGTCTCCTATGTCATTATTTATTAGGTCCATGATTATTCTTCCCATGGTCTTACATATCAGACTAGTCAAAGTTATAGGTCCGTAATTTCCAAAGTCAGTAGATGGTCATCCTTTGTCCAGAGGGATGACTGCTGCTGTCCTCCACGCTATCAGGACAAAGCCAGTCCAGAAGTTGCAGATAAATAGAGATCCTAATGGGCTTGATAAGTCCTGATTTAAGCTGTTTAACAGGCTACCTGGTATATTGTCAGACTCCGTTGAAGCCATGTCTTTAGCTTTAGAGAGCACAGTGGCAACCATTTTTTTGGTGATAACTGGCAGTGGAGTGGTGGAGGGTATTTTTTGGGGGTAGACTTCAGGGTGATGGGGAGATAAAATTTGAGCTGAGTGTGTTGGCCAGCAGATTTGCTATGTCTTCCAGTTAAGTATAGGTGATGCCATCCACAACTAACTCTGCACATTTTTGGGTGTTGCCCTTAAGATTGTGGACATAGCTGAAAAATGCCTTATGGCTATCCTTTACCCCAAAGTCTGCTTTCTGAGACATGACTAGTTCCCTGATGTGTTTGTTTAGACTAATGAGGAACATATTTCTCTGTTGTGTGCATTTCCCTCTTACTTCTCAACAGGATTTTCCTTCTTTTGTTGTACAACTTATTAGTACTATGAGTCCATCATGGTGGCTTTTTTTTTTTGCCGTTTGACCTAGGTTTATTTTGGTATGGTACTGCTGTTTTTATGCAGTTGTTTATATGGTCATGCAGGAATTTTGTGTATGCCTCTGCATAGATTTCTGTGATTTCTGGATTTGGAGGAGCTTGGAATCTAGCTATGCCATCCCTTCACAGGTGGTAATTTACCTTAGAGTTCTTAAAGTTTTTGGGGTTAGGTGGGGGGACTAGTTTTACCTTTATTTCAAGGGAGACTGCTTTGTGATCAGATCTTACTTGTGAGGACATAACACTGTTGGGGGGGGGTGCGATGTATGCAGCACTATCCCATATTTGTGAGTACTAAATCTAGGTTATTTGTTCTTTTACTGGGAGTGCAGACTAGCTGTGTCAGGGCATTTGAATTTACAAAGTCAAGAAATCTTTGGGTCTGCATTTTAGTGGTCATGCATGCCTCCAGATTAATGGTGGGGTTGTTAAAATTATCCATGAGAATGCTATTGGGTTGGATGGTAAGTGATTGTAGTAACTTCAGGTATGATGTATAGGTTTCCTGGTTCATAGTGGGGGACCTGTAGCTTGCAAGAATATGACAATGGATTTTTCCCATGGTTAGTTGGACATGCAATAGCTCAAGCATGTCTTATTGTTTGACCAGCCTTGAGGTGTGCTTAACCTTTATGTAGATAGATACACCACCGTCTTTTGCTCTTTCATGTTCAGCAGGTGGTTGGAATGTATGAAAGGAATTATAGCCATGCACTGCCAGAATGCTTTATGTGGCATTGAACCAGGTTTCAGTAACTGCACAGATGTCAGCATTCTCCAGGCTAAGGTGAGTTTCCAGGGACTGCATTTTCTTGTTAAGACTCCTAGCATTAAGAAGTAACATCTTTAGCTTGCTCTGAGTAGCTTTTGTTATGTTGGAAGGTTTGTCTGTTTGGCAATGCCTAAAAAAGGCACTATAGGTGTAGATAATGTTTTGGACATTTTCCAAAAGCCTAGAGCTGACAGGCAAAGACCACCCCTGGCAAAGCAGAGTGGTCTAGCAACCATGTTCTCCCAGTCTGACAAGTATTGGACCCCTTTGGAACAACACCAGTGGCTAAGCCAATTGTTAAAGTCAGTCATTTTCTGCTGGTCATTTGGCCTCATCTTTGAAGATGGTAAAATGCTGCTCAATGCTTGGCTAATACATGTCTGTGACATATATTCTGGTACTTATGGGTAAGTGACCCAAGTGCTTGTGTGATCTGGTGAATCCTTCCCCTTATCTGGTCTGGTAAGAGGGACATCAATGTGTCTCACAATGGAGTCTCCTATGACCAGAATATAGAGTCGTGGAGTGTTTCCCCTTATGGGCTTGGTAGCTGAGGCACAATGAGATGTGGCTTTATGTGTTGTGATGGGAATTGTCTTGTTTGTGTATATCTGGAGTTTCTAAGGACTGTTTCTGAGAAGCTTTGAGGTTTGGGTATGTTATATGTGAGCACCTCTGCAAATGTGGGTCTATGTATGTTATCCTTTGTGGGTGTGGTGAGTGATGTGGGTGAGTCGCTAACAGCCTGTTTGTTGCTTTTTGTGTCTTTATGTGGGAGTCTAGCCTCCCATGTCAATGTGCAACTACATCTCTCACATACTGTATTTGTTTTTTTGAGAATTAAGTGGTTGTTAGTTTTCTTAAGGCAATTGTTACATTGCCTTAGGATACCCATATCCACCAAGTTGGATGCAAAGATTGCACGAAGGTACTCAGCCTTGTTTGAAAGGCCTAATGTGTACTTGAAAGGATAGGAGTGGAGGGTGTTTATAACCAAATGAAGGACTTGTGCTTACATGGTGTAATCTGCAGCTAACCTAACCAGTGATGCTGTCCAGCACCAAATTAGATGCTGTCTGAGCAGCAATATTCCTGGGTGGTATAATAAGACAAATTGCACAGTAAATGTTCACAGTATAATGAAAATAGGCAATGTTTCCAGATGTTTGCATCTGTACACGGCACTGGCACAGCGAACAGCTCTATGCAAATGTGCTGAATTTATACCAGCACTGGAAATACAGAAAACTGTAGCATAACATTATGAACATACGTAGATAGCACAGAACATACACCTCCTGTGAGAGTATATTTCTAGCATCACACATGATAGTATACATGTGATGGTCACACGAAGTTACATGTCATTGGAGAAGAATGGTTGTGATATAAACATCACTGACATGGTCACTGGAGACATCATTTAGCAAGGATAATATATAAAATAAGGGGTGTGTACATATTTGTGAAGATCTGCAAAATGACTAGCTCGACTATGACATGTCACCATAGTTCTTAACCAGTCATGACACATACCAACAGGCTCATGGACAACTGTAGACAGAAGCAGGCACAATCAGTGACCGTTTTAAAATATTACCACCATTAATCTGTGACACTGAAAGAATATGTGACTACAATTTACTATACATGTTCTGCAGGAACCGATGTGTGCAACAGTAATAATTGTCATTGTTCTATAAGGGGAATTCACCACCCCTTCCCAAAAATGACCACTTTTTGGAGGGGTTAAGAGGGACAGTGTTAAACCTGGAGTTGAAATCAGGTGCAAATGTGACCAGTTGAGAGGCATGCATGACATATAACAGTGGCAGATCCAGGACTTTGCAGAAGGGGGTACAGTCTGGAAAGTAGACCAGTGGGGGTGGGGGTCTGCTGAATACATTCAGTTATACATCATTGTGGTGTGGCTGTGGTAATGGAGACAGGTAACTCTTGTCCAGCACATAGATAATTTACAGACAATATCACTTGTTTCAAAGCATGCCTGGATGCCACGAATGTTTACCCATGTCAAGCCACAGTCCCCTTCCATGGTGGCATAGCCTGCATATGCATTATCTTGGAAAGAGTCCCAGTGATGGTGACATAATCACAATAAGTATTAAAATAAATGCAGGTAATTTTTAGGTTCATAGGCAGTTACTAGACATACAGTCAAGGTAACCATTTAGGAGTCTAGCCCAAATTACAAATTGCCCTAAAATTTTGTCTGGGTAAGCAACTTACTCAAGGTCTCATAGCAGGCAAATGAAGGCTGTGGGAATCAAACCTGTAGCACAGAAAATAACTCGTTAGCAGCTCACAGCCTTCGTCCTCTTTGCCAACTACAAAATTACTTTTCTAAGCAAATAATAATTTCTGAGAAAACAGCAAAGTTCAGTAAAATAAAAAAAAAACACAGCAAGTGAAGAAACTACATGTTATGAAGAAAAAAGCAAATATTTAGTTCAGCTATATGCAATGTTTGCAAACAGATGTAACCACTGTAGCATTTCACATAGGAATACAACTCAGAATCTACATTACTTTTATTGCAGCATCAAATATAAGCCAGAGGCACAGACTTTTGGATTAATTTATAAATATTCCACATAATTTGTGCAAAGAATAACTGAACATAAAACATTTTCCTCAGCAGAACACAAAATATATCTTCTTACTGCTCAGTGCCAGTCATTTAATCCGCAAACAGTCTCCATACCCACCGCCTACCAAAAGAATCTGCTTTGACCCTGCCTCAATTAAAATAGTATTATAGTAATATGTCAGTTTTCTTTTTCTCCAAAAGTTTCATTCACTGTACACTCCCTTGGCAAAGTAATACAGGCATAAACTGTCCACTAGGCATAAATCTCCATCAAACAGAATGCAATAAAGCTATTAAAATAAGATATTCAATGAACGAGATGATGAAGCACTGGGTAAGTATCAGCATTTCCAGCATTCACAAGATCACTATTTTCAATTTAAAGAAAAACAATAAAAATAAATTTTATTTACTGAAGGTGTGGAATTAAAGATTCTAGGTATCACACTCTCACCTAACTTAGAATATGGTATGTTACATTAACTCCAAAGGTACTGTTCTTCTAAAGCATAATTTAAGGATAATATTACTTTACATATGCCCACTTGTCTAAAGCAAAAGACTGACTGCTACAAACAACATGCCAAACCTTCCACTGCTAACACAAAACTGAATTAAAAAAATATTTTAAAACATATGTTCAAAAAGTACAGCGAAAACAACTTTGCTATATAAATTATGTCTGAGATGCACATAGATATGTAGCAATCAACCTGCAATTACAAGTCCTGAGAATTCAATACCAACACCAAAGAGGTCAGATTTTAAACTGTTCTAAACAGAAACAGAATCTAAGGGTAAATAAAGACAATCTAACCCATGTGGTATGCCAATGACCTTAGTTACAAGCTAAACTGAAATTATTATTTTCTTCTACACAATTATTGCCCTACATGCTTGTTGCCTATCGAGCCCCTTCTATTGGAATCCCCCTTTATTTCCCAAAAGACTCCATAAGCCAGCTGTCCATTCATTCCGTAATATACATTAGGGTACTGTGACAACACCAAATGGCAAACAGCATGGCAAATTAAATCATCTACAAGCATCCCCAGAACTGTTACTACTCTTAGTATATGGTTTTACATTATCAGGATTAAAAAAATAATAATAGGTTCATAGGTTCATAGGTTTATACTAGGCTATCTGCCCTAAGGCATTTATAAGCCTACATTAGTTTGTTGTGCCTCTGTCCAGCAGTGACACAGAGATGATTCAAGATTTCTCTTGAACAGAGCCAGCGAGGTGCTCTGCCTCACATGGATCGAGGATTTTCCACACCAGCATAGACTCTCTGAGTATATAAATCTCCCCTCCAGCACCTATTATTTATATCCGTCTAAGTTCTTTAAGTAGTGGTTTCTAGTGGTTTTTTGGATTTTTTTGGATTTTTTGAGAGCACAATTGCTGCAGATATCGGGTGAGATACATCCCGAATGGGGCGTTGTATCTCGCATCTGATGATAAGTGAAGAAGGTAGGGAACAAATGACCCTCACTAGATGTGAATCCTTTCATGATCAGGTGGGGTGGTGGGCAATGTTTTCTAACCACTTTAGCAATGTAGGATATCCGTGTCTGATGCACTTTCCACTATGGCCCGCCCAGTGCAGTTTCTGCAAACTTTGTCACAAAAAGTCCTCCCCCATTGTGTTGTGAGAAGTAGATGCCGAAGATGCCGGGCAATAGGGGGCCAAGCCCTGTAGGACACCACTTGTGACCAGCTGACAGTCTCGAAGCGCCAGCAACGGGTCCAATGTCTGCAAGTCCCTATATCTTTGTTTTATGAGCTTATGATCAGATGTCTGGGAGGCTACACTCTGCTGGGATAGTTATCTCTCCTGCCTGATCCATGCAGTCCTGGAGGTGTTCATAGAAGGCATTTGTGTAAAGGAGCTTCAGCTTGGTAGTTTCCACTGGCTCAGGGGCAGGCTTGAATAATACACCACCAGTCTTGGAGTAGTTGTTTGCTTGCTTTAGTTCTATAATAACTTACAGTGCCAGATCATGGTCAAATGAGACCCTAGGCAGGGTAATTGACCCCCCCCCCACAGCCATTCTGATGTCCCATTAGTCCCATTACTTGCTTCCCCCCAGTTACTATAAACACTGTGTATACATACTGTTTTCTTTACTACTGAAATAAAGATAGAGATCTGGATTTAATTTATTTATCCTTTGTTGAACAGATTAATGCCACTAGGATAGTAGCCTCTCTTCTGGGGAGGCCCTGTTGGTGTTTATACTACTAGGGTAAATTTGGGCAGGGCATTGGGGAACATCTCATTCTTTTCGATAGCTTAGGTGGATGTAAAACATTTAACAGCAACTACCATCAAAGTAGGTAGATGGGGCCATTATCATTTGAAGAACGACTCACTCAGGAGTGCAGCATCCCCCTTAAAGTGCACTGCAGTGTCAGCAATCCATCTACATGATGTGTGAGTTGAGCCCACAACCATCTGCACAAAAGGTAAGTATATATAACATACTTAATAATTACCTGTTGTGTTACTAAAACTGCTTTCAGATTTTATAGCACAAACATTGATGGCAATTTGCTAAACAAAACAGTAGCACATTGAAAACACAATTAGCATAATCAACAATAAACTTCTCTATCCTTGAAGCTCACATACATTGAAAATGCATTGAAACTCATATTCATTGAAAATGCAGCCAGTCAGTGATGAATTATGTGTACCATGGTCCCTGGGCTGTTTTCAATTCATAGTCCCCTTGCATACCTTTTTTAGGACCATGCATAAATGCATGTGTTATTTCATTCACCTTCCTGATTTAATGTATTTCCTATTAAGTACAGCAATGTTTATTAGAATGCTTTTTAAACTTGTGGTTTTGGTCATTTTTTTTATTAAAACAAAATGTATGATAAATGACAAAAGTGCCTGTTTCAAAACATTTCAACCAACTCTAACAATTAAATGCTTCAGTAGGGTCTTGTAGCTGGTATAGAGGATTCAGGGTCTAATCTCCTGTAACCAAGATACAGGGAGTGAGCATGAGCAAGTTAGTTAACTAACCTGTCATCTCAAACTAGGGCATTATGCACAGTCACAAACACACACACACACACACACACACACACACACACACACACACACACACACACACACACACACACCCCTTGTACTGATATAATGTTGATGGGTTCCAAACTGCCTCTCCAACCTGGGAAAATCAAATCTCATATGTGTATACGTCTGTAAAAGCATGCCTTGAAACAATAATGCTTTCTGTGTTTGTTATTGTGAAAGGGTTGATTTACCTTTGTTCAATATAATATCCCTTTTTTTGGTCATTGTAGTGGTTTTCTTTTGACGTTTCCAATCACACTTATTTTTCATTTGTTTAGAAATAGATCAATATTATTTTCCATGATTGTTCATGTGCATTCCTACTACACAGAGACAGGTTCTCATAAAATGCATGAAAATATTCTGACAACACTAATGTTCTTTCAATAATAAAGCCCTGATAACACTAATGTTCTATTAATAATAACTAAAAAAAATCCATCATCGTCTTGATTTTGCAGCCTCTAATGCTGACTTATTTTCACCACAATATTTTTAGTAATTAACAATGCATGATGCATGACACAAACTATTTCTGGTTCAAGTAGAAAATCCAAATAGTGTAAATATATCTGCTAAAATATTATTTAAAGAAAAAGGTAGAAAAAAACATTTTGTGTGTGTGTGTGTGTGTGTGTGTGTGTGTGTGTGTGTGTGTGTGTGTGTGTGTGTGTGTGTGTGTGTATCTGTGTGTGCGTGCGTGTGTCAGATTACTTGGCATTCATAATGCCTTATTTCCATTTTGGCTGCTGAACTGTACATTGAAAATGTTAAAGCAAGCCTCCATCCATAATGCTTATGTTGCAGTCCTGCCGATGAAAGTGCTTGCTTTTGTTTTTGCTCCAATTTCAGAAATTGCCATGATGCTGCTCCCGTTATGGAAATCATAATTTCGTCCAATGCTCTGGGCACATGCATCTGATACTAAGCAGGCAGACACAATACAGAGAGAGCTAAGTACATCCATAAATTTAAAGCAGGAAACTTTTATTTCTTTTTTTCTTTTTTAGTTAAATGACTGTTGTAGCCAGTACCCCCTCCCGGCCCTCCCCCACTCTGATAACTTAGCAGCTACCATCAAGGTAAAGACCATGAGAAAAATAAAACAACACAACTCACTCCCACTGACTGATGGTTTCTGCCATTTACATTACAGTAAGGTATGATGATTTTCATTCATGTTTGTAGCTTGTTTTCACTTTAGTTACTGTGCTGAGCTACTTATTTAAGACTAACAATTCAGTGATGGATCCAGAACTGATATGCATGGGAGAACTAATATGGATAGGGGAGCTACAGCTGGTCAAACATGAACTCTACTCAGGGGTCACATCTACATTTCCAAAGATGAGTGAGATGCCAAAAGGGAAATATCCAATAAAATATCAAATCTAAACCAATATGAACAACACCCATTACTGAATATAAACCGTATTTAAATAAAAATACACTAAAGCAAAGGCATGACCAGATGCAGTTTGTATACTTGTATCTGTGAAGGCTAGATAGTATACAGGGGCTATGGCACTTGGATCTCCTCCACTGATCACCACCAAATATGGTACTGAATCTAAAATCCCTAAGTCTGATGGCTACCATGTGTATGGTATCTCAAGTTATAACACTGGTGCTAAATAGGTTAAAATATAAACAAAGCAGACAAATATTAATCATCCAGTAATTCACTAAGCACAGCCTGACCTCAGCACAAGCAGGATATATCCGCCACTGTCCTGGGTATAAGACGTTCCGGTCCAAACCCATGAAGAGGCATCATACTGAATACTGACTTAGAGAAAATGTGTGTCAAAGTTGACACCCAAAGAGAATTAATTCACTAATGTGCCACACCTACTGATTTTGAGAGTAAAAAGCTTAAATGACAAGACAGTACAGTTTTCAAAAGTAATTTCATTTATTTTTTTCTGCAGAGCCTGCTTTTCCATCTTCAACCAATCAGTAGCTCTATATTGAGGAGCTGTATGAATCATTCAGTATAATATGTTATGCAACTTCCTTCCTGGTTCACTGCATCAATCAACCAAACACACCTCTTCAGGCTAAGAGTTACAGTGCTGCATAACCAATAACCTCATTCTCAAATGTGGAGACTTCCAGGTGGACAGATTGAGAACTCCTCAAAAACTATCCACATTTGAATTAATGCCTGTCTGGCAGTTAGGGCAGTGGATTAAAACTCCTACAAATTCATGAGCTGCTTCTCTAGCCCATGGTACAGGGTCTGATTCCCAGAAACACTGGCTGAATTAGTGCAGGCTATGTACAAGGACTAAATGGCGAGTATGAACAATGTTCAAGCTCCTAGTGTGACTGGCTGTGAAGCAGTATTCAGCTGTGACCCCACTGCTGTTCATAATAGTGACGAGTACATTAGTAAACAGGTCTGAGGGGACCAATCAACAAAGCTGCTGTATGCAGATGATTTGCACCACAACAAGTCTCTGAACAGAAGCATCTGCAATTAATAGGAGACAAGAATGCAAAGCTGATAGCACATAGGATGAAACTTGAGGTCAGATAACATAGTTATGGCAACAAATGGAGGAGCTGTTAATGAAGAAAAACATATAGACTGAACTAGGAAATTCATTTAATATCCCACACTGTATTAAAATAGTATTTCTACTGTCCCCCCAAAAATATCACCTGCAAAACCCATATCATATGCACTCTTTCATTTTCCAGCATACTGACTTACTTTATCTATTCCCAGAGCAGGTACATGGTATGTGGTAGAGAGAGTATAAAACTAATGCTAACAACTGCTTGTTTAGTCAGTACATTGCTTTGGTTCCATCTGTTTTTTGCCAACAACCTGAGGCAACTCAGGAGTAGATTATTCATTTTCTCAAAGTGTCACCTAGTCAAAATGGGTCTTCTATAAGAGTACATCCTTTGCATGTATCTGGTAAAATCTCACTTGTGCCAGACCTTTAGATACCTAAATGACATTTTAATTCCAGACTTCATACCCTTCAGAAAATGCATGTTTATACAAAAACCTGTTATCTGATTTACTTTTAAGTTTATAAGAAGCTAGACTATCTTCTGCAGGAAGAACTCCTATCCCCTGCACAACATGGCTTCTGTGCTGCCCATAGAACTAGCACAGCCCTTCTAACCTATATAGATACTGTAAGTAAACCTAGAGATAATGGCAAACTAGTCTCTTCCTTATTTATAGACATGTTTAAAGCCTTTGACACAGTTTGTCACAGTAAACATCTTCTTCAAATGTCATCAGTAGGTATTTTATAGCCCACTTTTCTGTGCTTCAAAAGCTACCTGTCCAATAGGTATCAATCAGTAGAATGGCACTCCATGCTCTCTCTTGACTTCCCAGTAATCACTGCTGTATCACATGGCTCTATCCTTGGTCTCTTCCTCTTTAACATTTTCACCAACACCCTCTTTACTGCCACACAACAGGCCTCCCTATTACAATACACAGATGATTCTACTCTCATTTGCACATCGGACACATGGTACACCTCCAAAAAATTACAGAGAAAGTTTTAGTAGCCACTGAAACATGACTTCATAACTCACAGCTCATGCTCATCCTAAAAATGACCAAACTACTACTATTTTTCCCTAAAACAAACTTTAACGTCCTCTGTCTTGATAATACAACCATTGAAGTCACGTCTCATAGCAAACTGTTAGGAGTGATACTGGATGAACATCTTATATTCAATGTGCAGATACAAAATGCTATAAGAAAAATTCATCAAAAACTAGGGATGCTTTAAAGAGCCAAAAGCTTTCTCACCAACACAAATAAAACTACAGTTGCCACTACTTATCTCCTCCCACAAATTCTTTATGGTGCCCCCATCCTTACTAACCTCTGGGCTTTACAAAAATTTAAATTTGAACAATACTATAACAACATTGCTAAATTTGCAGCACATACCCCTTTCAGAACCCACCATTTCTGAACCCACCACTGTATAGCACTCAAAAGCCTTAACTGGTTAGAACTGCCACATCAACTAAGATGCACTCTTCTTACCACCTATAAAATTATCCAGCATTCATCAGCCTGTCCAGCACTAAGAGACATGCTAGACACCATATATCCAGTCAGCCATTGTGATCCAGTGATGAAAAACTCCTGCCTATCTACAAACCTAGCAACTTTGCTGGGCATTGTCTGTACTTGTACAAGGTGCTAAGGCCTGGACATTCTTACCTATATCCATCAGGTCTATACCCTCCCTCCCATGTTACAAAATCACTCTGAAAAAAATCTAACCCTGTTCTTGCTCAAAATCAAGATAAACTATATACCCAAATGTAAAAAAGTACATTTTAATTCCTTATACTTCCTTACGTTCCCTTCTTTACTTACTTCCTTACTGCTATCTAACTCTCTTCAATGACTTTCTCTCCAAATATAACAGATGCCTTTTTCCCCTCACTTCATATTCCAATTCCTATTTGTTTTATACTAACTGTCTAAAAGTTGTCTAAGTATTAAATGATTGTCATATACCTTGTGTTGATTCTTAACTCATGTTTTTATATTATGTCAAATGTGTTATTATTTGAACTGTAGATGTTTTATTTTATTTTTGAAGATTGTAAAATTATTCTACTTAAAATGTTTTGTAATAATTTGGAGCTTTTCTTCCCGGGCCTCCAATGAAAATGGAATTCTACCTAGTTAGACTTTCATGGTAATGAAATGTCAATAAATAAACAATACCACTTTTTTAAATTTTTCCTTTGCCTCCTATCCCATTATTATTGGTTTTATCTAGAATTCTTGAGCAAAGAAGTTGACAGATATTTGTACATATTTCAATAAATTATCCATGAAAAGTCAAAAGCTCAGTTCCTCAATGCAGAGTGAGAAGATGATGCTTTCAAAACCAGGTTCATGAAGAACTTAATTCATCAGTATAGGTTGAGACGGTCTCCCCTCACCCCCGTTTAGTGACATGGCAAACAATCAAACAAGAAAACATAGATCTGGTGTTCGCAGACTAAGATAATCAGGAAAAATGCACTCATGATTAAAATTCTGATTGCATCTCATTTGGAGACTGACAACTACTCTCATATTCAACCCAGATTGCAGCACTAGTGATGTCAGTACAGGATGCAATTGGTGTCAAGAGGAAAAAAGAATTAAATTATAATTTAATTTAAAAGAGGACACTCATAATTTCATGCCTGAATGTGATATTTTCAAATTTTCAGGCAAATATTGGGCAGTTGAGAAGTGTTGATTATGGTATAACTTATATACTGTTCAGCTGTAAATCAAGCTTCAAGCAATAAAAGGTTTAATGTCTGTTAAAGCACTTTCGGTATTTAAGCAGGTGGTGTCAAATGTTCAAAGAACAAATGCTTCCTATTATAAAATACCAAAAGTCTCTTACCACAACTAGCTATACTGTCAGTCTGCATACTAATTACCTGAGTATGATGTAAGTGCACTCAAAATATTTGATCTTGGAACTTAACACATAGCTGTAAATAGATTTTTCTTCTAAAAATGATTTTATTATGTTTTCCTGTGCTGCCTCTAACTGCTAACCAAAAATTGGCACCGCAGTTCCTAGAATACAATTGGACTCTAACAATCAGCGGACAAGGAACTGATCTTGACAGTTCAATCAGGTTTGAGGACTGATGTTTGCTAAGCTGTAGAAAAAAGCTGTATGGCAGAGTGGGAAGCTAAAGAAATCAAATATACTGCCATAACGGTATGGTTGAGAGATAATTGCTAATGGTGGTAGCTTTAGCTCCCCTAGACCCCACCTTGTAAATCTGGTTCCCTATCACTTCGAGTACATGAACATCAAATGCTTACATCATCGAATATTCACGTACTAGAAGTTTGTGAATTTCTTTTGCAGTAACGTGAATATCGGGATTTTTGTCCTTTCCTCACTGTAGTGTGATCACGAAGTAGGAATATATGTTTAGCGGGGTGGGGGGCACAGCCCCCCACAATAACTTCTTTTAGTATGTGAATATTTGACGATGTATTTACGTACTCGATGAAGTGATATAGACGCATAACTCCCCCACTGTAAATCGGCATAGTAGCTTGAGTGAAAATCCGCATACACTGTACAAAAAAAAAGTGAAGTTGAGGGGGATGTCTTAAAGTGTAGGTGGTTTTCAAAAGGAGAGGGCACACACCACTGTGCCAAGGCTCAAATCTGACACTGTATAAGCCACATGCTACACCTGCAAGAATCAGACCCAAATCATCAATGATGTTAATGAGCTGTATTTACTGGGTGCAACACAGAATGATACATCACACATGCATCTTGTAGAACACCTTGAGGGGAAATCTACACCATTAAATCCTGATGGGTATGCATCCCAAATAGTAATTCTGTATGAGCGACAAGATGTGTGGGAGCTCACTGCGACAAATGTGATACACTTGACTAAAGTATCCCCGGCTGACATAGGTATCAGACATGTGGATAACAATGCTTACAAACAATTCACTATTATGAATGGATTCCCTGCACAGATCTGAGCATTGCTTGCATCCACCACATGTAATAGCAATGGATATTGTTTCAATTCACCTGCAGTTGATGTGTGAATTAATTAGTGATCTGTTATAATGACTGGTACAGCATTATGGACAACTGATCGCAATGTGTGAACTATGCCCATGTGCACAGAAACTACAGCACTGCAAAGTCTAGCATCAATGATCAAGGAAGCTGTCACTGTGATATTGTTCACATACCAAACAATACATGGAGTACATTCTATAAGCACATGTCAAACCTCAAAACATATGCCGCACAATCACTGTCCCCCTGAGATTACAATTAAAAATGTTATACTGCCATGAAACCCTTACATGCATGCATATGTATTCATGCAAACTATCATGTGGTTATACTAATGTGATGTACTGATACAGCCTTGATGCTGTACAGTCACACTATAGCTGTACCTAGGATGCAATTGGACTCCATAGGGTCATAGGTTCTTGGGAGAGTACTAGGCTAATGTTCCAAGCTGGCATAAAATCCTAGCCATATCTAACATGAGTTTCACAATTTTTCAATAGCTAGGTGAACAATGTTCATGCAGGTATGAGCCTATGCTGTGTTATCTAATACCAATGCCCTCTATTCATGAGGGACATGGGCACAACAACAGGAGTACAATTACATCCATTTATGCAGGCTGCACTTAAAGAGGGAAGGAAATGCCTTTTTTCTATGTGAAATTGAAGTTTGATCCAGAGATAGGGGTACTTGGGATACATACCCATCAGAGATGCATCTATCTTCCCAGCATGATTTATTATGATAGAGGCTAGGTTAACATCATTGGAACAAGTGACCCTCATGCAGTTTGCTTTACCAGTGTGTAACATTTCCATCATGACCAGATTGGAGACTACTATATAGGCCAGACAAAGAATGTCCCTTAGTAGTCTGAAGTAGATAGAAAACAGTGATAGGGCTTTCAGTTTTCTGCACAGGGCTTGTTTTTTACACCATGTAACTTTGTTGTATGAAAACTCTGTGTTTGCTACAGCTGTTACAGATATGTATTGCTGCACATGCAAACGAATGCATTATACTCAATTGTTGGTGTGATGAGGGCGGACCTACGGTGGTGGTGCCACGGTAGCATTGTCACCTTATAGTAAGACGCTGTCCGGTTTGATTCTCAGCTAGAGCGTCTTCTGCTTGGAGACATGCGTAAATGGGCACACATTTTCGTTGAAGGTTGTGCGTCAGGCCTGGCAAGCCGGTACATAAAAATCAACTGCCAATTATTAGTGGACTGGAGTTCCACTGTGGCGACCCCTAACCGGGAAAAGCCGAAAGACACAAACAAGTTGGTGTGATGAGGGCCGAGTACAATGAAATTATAATTTCCTTTGATGTGGATGGCATGCTCATACGTAAGAGCTGTGCAACACAGAATAGATTTGTCACCACTGTGGACATATGGTGGTCAAAATTCTAATTACTATCTACCTACCTATCTACATACCACTGAGTCTACTCTTAAGGGTATGCTGTCTATATTGTAATTATCTTGTGTATTGGCTTTCCAAAGGGAATGGTTATGCATTATTAGGTCTTTAGTGTGTCTCCATGGCTCTAGCACCAAAAATGTATGTATGTTATTACATTCTGCAGTATATCATGGATTCAATGATTGTTCACAATTTGCAGCGATCCTCAAAGTTGGTCATACAAAGGTTGCCTAAGTTTGCCTTGACTTCTGAGAATTAAATACTGAAGAGGAAAGGGCCAAGTATAGATATTTGTGTTATGGCCCTGGTCACTTGCCTCTTGCTAGAGGTCAGTTCACACATTTTGACAGTATGTGTCCTGTTGATGAGCCATTTGGCTTCCCATTTGGTCATGTACAGGTTTATGCCCATTTGAGGCACTTTCTCTGAAAATATCTGAGTGTGGAATAGTGTCATATGCCTTGGCCATGTTGAGTTAGGCAGGATGCACAGTCTTTCTATCATCCATGGCCTTGGTAACCTTCCCAAAAAAGTCAACCAGATTTAACAGAGATGATCTAGCCTTAACGAATCAAAAATGTGTTGGGTACGAGGTCAAGTGGTTACCTATGTCATTCTTGCTAAGGCATTAAACATGAGAATAGTCAGGCTTATGAGCCTACAATTTCCTGTGTTGGCTGATGGTGATCCCTTGTTCAAATGCATGACTGTTGCTGTCCACCATTCTGCAAGAATATAGCTGTCTGGAGGCTGTGGTTATGTAGGGATCCAAATGTGTCTGGTAGGTCAGGTATTAGGTGAAAGGGCAACCTGGGATGTTGTCAGGGCCTTTTGATGTTGCGTTTTTGACTTAGAGAATGCACAGATGCATGTATATTTTGGGTGACAGCCATTGGGAACAGGGGGTGAAGTTTGATCCAAATCTGTCAGCAAGCAGGTTAAATATTTCCTCCAACTGATTATGGTTAGAGCCATCTACAAACAGCTGTGCACATAGCCGTGTATTTCTATCAGGATTTTGTACTTAGTAAATGATTTGTGATAACACCACCAAATACAGCCTTTGGTATGCATGTCATGCCAGACAGTGGGAATGCTAACACAGTCATACAACTCTACCTATTTCACATCATTCCATCATTCCATCATTCCATCAATTGTAATGATGTAAACTTGCTAGACATATCCCCACATCACTCCAACTGCAATATCAATCTATATAAGTTCACCCAGCTAGTTAACACCATAACCAGGCCTAATAAAATTAATACTAATGGCTCAATCCTAAACTGGATTTTAGTGTCCAACCCAAATAAGATCACGTCCGCTGGTAGATTCTCCAATAGTATAAGTGACCACTTACTGGCGTTTATACAACGTGACTGTACCACAGCAGTTAATAAACATCAGTACAGGTTTACCAGAGATGAATCCCAGTTCTGTCTGTCTAGCTTTAACCAAAGGTTGCTTAGCATCAACTGGGATGCACTAAAATCACTTCCCCTTGATGAGGCAGTTGAGTTCTTCAACTCAACCTTCCTCAACATACTAAACATTCTCTCTCCCTTTAGACAAAAGAGAGTAAAGACCAACCATATCAGTTGGCTACAAAATCTACTAAGGATCTTATGAAACACAGGGACAAATCATGGAAAATCTGGCAAAAAAAAAAAAAAAAGTTGACCACCCAATACAAATAGCTCCAAAAACAGGTTAAGCACCTAGTACTACAAAACAAAAAAGAACACTACCTTACATTACAAAATCAACACAATAGGTCCATAGGTAGGTAGGTACTAGGCTATCTGCCCGAGGGCATTTTTAAGCCTAGCCAGAGTGTGTCGGCTTTCACCACCCCATTGATTAATTAACTGAGCCTCTGTCAAGCAGAGCCAATGAAGTGATCCCCAGGGTGTATTTTCTGTTACTCATCCACTCGTCAAGGCTTCTCTTGAAGAGTGTTTGTGAGGGGCTCTGCCTAATGTAGTTAGGAATTTTGTTCCAAAGCATGGGAAGTCTCTGTGACAGGAATCTATCCCTCCAGCATGTTCTATTTATTGTTGTGGTGAGGTTTAGCTCACTAGAGCGCGTGGCTCGCAGTGACTTGGATTTCTTTAGGTGGAGCATGTCCATAAATTCTGAGTTGGACATTTCAGGCAGAGATCACCTCTGAGTAAGCGATATGCCACTGAGTACAGCTGGAGTTTTTTCAGTCAGGCTGCATAGGACATATGTTTGAGGCCAATAATCCTCTTGGTGAGGTGCTTTTGTGGTCTTTCCAGCTGTTGGAAGTGTCTTGTGAGGTATATCCCAAATAGGGCATTGTACTCTATGATGGGTCTGATGAGTGATGAATAGGGGCACTATAACCTCTTTATTTCTAGATGCGAACCACTTAGTAATTAGATGGGCCACATAGAAGGATTTTCTAACTACTTTGGCAATATGATTGTCAAAGGAGAGATTACTATCTACCTAGGTCCCCAGATCTCTTATTACCTCTTCTGTATTAAGGGGGCTGCCACCTATGTGGTAATTCATGGATGTTTTGTTTTTCCCAAACGGGATGGCTATGCATTTTTTGGCATTTAGCTTGAGACCATGACTTTGACACCAGGTGTCTGTCTCAGTAAGGCCTTTTTGAAGGATATCCATGTCAGCTGGAGAGTCAGTTATGGCTCCCAGTTTGCAGTCATCAGTGAACTTGGTTAGCCATAGTCCTCCTGTGTTTGCCTGTACTTCTGTTAAATATATGCCGAACAGTAGGGGTCCAAGAACCGAGCCTTGCGGGACACCACTTGTGACTGGTTTAGAGTCGGACCTGGAGCCTGCTATTCTTACCATGTGAGTTCTGTCTGTAAGCCAGTTGGCAGCCCATCTTGTGACATAGGGATTTATGTTCAGGCTGGTGAGTTTATCTATAATACCCGAGTGAGGAATGGTGTTGAACACCTTGGCGAGATCAAGGTAGGCTGTGTGAACCACCTTTCCCTCGTCTATGGCCTTGGTGACTGTCTCAAAGAAGTCAAACAGGTGTAGTAGGCATGATCTGCCCTTAACAAAGCCAAACTGGGTTGAGTCAAGTAGTTCCCAGTGTCTTTGTTATTGAGTTCCATGATGATGCGCTCCATAGCCTTGCAGACCAGACTAGTCAGGCTTATGGGACAACAGTTACCAGGGTCAGTTGTGGCCCCTCCTTTGTGGAGTGGAATAACCATTGCTGTGCACCATTCTATGGGCATGTAGCCTGTGGAGAGGCTGAGGTTGAACAGCGTGTTTAGGATGGGGGTTAGTTCATTCTGTAGTTCGTGCAAGATGCAGCGTGGGACACCATCTGGCCCCATTTATGCTGTGTTTTTGGCTTTTGAAAGGGCTGTTTTTACCTGTGCTTCTGTGATTTCCAGAACACTACACTTTTCTGGTATTGTTGTGGGCCTTTTTCAAGGTGAGAGGGAGGTGAAGTTTGCACTGAATCTATCTGCCAGGATGTTGGCAATATCAGTAGGTTCAGTATATTTTGTGCTATTTTGCACTAGCTCAGAGCATATCTGTGAGTTGCCACTTAGATTCTTGACATAGCTAAAGAAGGCTTTATGGTTATCTTTTGAATCCTTGGCTATTTTTCTTTCAAAGTTAGCCTTGGATGATTTTATGAGGGACCTTAGTTTCTTACTGATACTGATCAGGGATGTCTTTTCTTCTTTGGATTTTTTTCTGAACTAGTTTCCTCCTTCTGTTGTATAACCTGTTTATGGCAGGGGTCCACCAGACTGGTTTCCTTCTCTTAGGGGAGTGAGTTTTGGTCTTGCTAGGGATGACATGATCCATGCATCCTTGTAGGTGCTCATAGAGTGCAATTGTAAAGGATTCTGCATCTTGGGCAGTGTTATTCTTTAGCGTGGGAGCTGTGAAACTTACCACCTCTGCCTTCAGTAAGGTGAAGTTTGCTTTAGAAAGGTTTTTCACTGTGGTTTCCATGGCTGGGGGTGGTGGTGGGGTGTGGATATCCAGGGTGATTAGTTTATGGTCTGATCTAACCGGTGACGGGTTGACCTCCGGTACGGAACACCTGATGCCAATGTTGGTGATGACCAGGTCCAATACGTTGTGGCCTCTGGTAGGGGAGTTTACCAGCTGATCCAGGGCATTTGAGTTGATAAATTCCAGGAAGCACTGAGCCTGGGAGTTTGTACTCAAGTAGTTTTCCCAGTTAATGGTAGGGTAATTGAAATCGCTCAATATAAACCTAAAGCAATTCTGAAGCTCTCTCAACTCTTTATTAAACCCAGGCTCTAGTAATAATCCTTACCCAGACCCAAATAAAACAGCCATTGAAATTGCTGCAACCTTTACCTCCTGTTTCATAGATACTATAGCCAATCTAACCGCTACCTTTCCCAAGACCAACTTGTCTACCACAGACCTCTCCACAGCTAAAACTAGAACATCACCTATTCCCAACTTTACTCTGTCACCTATACCCATCGTGACTATTAAAAATTGCTTATAAAACTCAAACCATGCAGAAATGCCCCTGACAATATACCTGTCAAATACCTACAATTCTCAGCCAGTTCAATCACTTACCCTATCAGCATACTTCTCAAAAAATCTACCCAAAAATCCTATATGCCCATCATCTGGACAAAAGCTTATATCCACCCTCTCCACAAGGGGGTCCCCAACATAGACACCACCAACTTCAACTCCATTGCTATACTATCACCCATCTCTAAGATTCTGGAAAAATGTATTCATTCTCAACTTCTTCGCCATCTGACTCACAACCACATCCTCTCCTCCCACCCAACATGGATTTAGGCCAGGACATAATACCACCACTGTCCTCATATCCTTCATGGACACTGTCAATCCAGCTTCACTATTTCTTGATCTTTCTAAAGCTTTCAATACTATATCCCACTCTCTCCTTCAAACAAAATGATCTAACATAGGTACCTCACCTCAAACTCTAAACTGGTTCAATAATTACCTCTGTAACAAGCAACAATCAACTTAATGGCAGAACTCTTACTCCCCTTTCCTAAACACCACCACTGATGTTCCACAAGGCTCCATTTTAGGCCCACTTCTGTTTAGCATATTTATCAATAACTTCTACTCCGCACTCTCTCAAGGTTCAGTCATCCAGTATGCAGATGACTCCACAACATCTGCACTGCAAACAATTCCTCACAACTACACCAACTCACCCAAAATGCCCTCACCTCCACTGAAATTTGGATGTATAATAATCATCTTGCCCTGACCCCCAGAAAAACCAAACTAGTCATCTTTGTCCCCAAAAGGTCAACACTCCTACAAAAAGAGAACTTCAGTCCCTAAATGGTACCACCATCGACAGTGTACCTAGCATAAAACTCCTAGGTGTCATCGTAGATGAAAACTTCACATTCAACCTGCACATCCAGCCAATGTCAAAAAGACACATCAAAAGCTTGCCACTCTCTACTCACACAAACTTCCACTCAGTGCATCAGCCCAACTTTCACTTACCTCTTCTTTTCTATCACCCTCTTTTATATGGTGCCCCACTCCTCACCAACATTCAGTCCTCTCTAAAGTCCAAACTAGACTCATGCTACAACAAAATTACTAACTTTGTAACTAATGCCTCCTACTCATCCCACCACTGCTTATCATTACACAACCTAAATTGGCTTGAACTCCTCAACGATCTCATCTTTATCCAACTAACTACAACTCACAAACTCATTCATAATTCATCCATGTACCCTGCTTTATCTTCTATACTTACTTTATACCATCCTAACAGACCACTCCGATCCAACAACCAACTGCTCGTAAATGTCAAAAAACCCAGACTTGTGACTGGCCAGATGCTTTACTCTTCACCATCGCAAAACTTTGAAACTCCCTTCTCCCAACACTTAGATCCACCCGCTCAGTAACCCTCTTCAAGACATCTGTGAAACAGCATCTCTCCTCATTTTGGCTGTGCACATGTGCTAACACCACATCTCATATAGCCTAACTTCAGCCATCACAATTATTCTCACCCCCACTCTACTACTCTGGCATCCTCCTTTCACATCCACCTGTCTTTTTACTTACTGTTCCTCTCCTTCCTGTCCACTTCCCTTTTCTACTAACCCTCATTGTCTTACCATTGAACCCTTCTGTCTACTTCCTTCTCTTCCTAACCCTAATAGACCTACCATTGAACCAGGTGAGACATTCAGGTACTCTTGCAGTCTACCTTAATAACATACTACCACTTATATCTGCAACAATATTCACTGACTTTGCTGATTTCTGCAATAGGACTCATATAGCCTATCGCTCAGCCTAGCCTCTAATTAATTCCTATATCTGCTTTGCATCCACTTCATGAAGTTCTCATGTATATACTCTGTATTGCTTGTATAATATCTTTGATTTTTTTCACCAATTGTATAAGCTGCCAATAGTATGAACTAAATGTCTTTATTAATGTAAATTCTGTATTGTATGTGAAATGTCTTATATGTAGAGCTTTTCTCTCCAGGACTCCACTGAAAATGGGTCCTTCTGGCCCAGTTGGACCATCCTGGTAAACAAATGCAAATAAATAAATAAATAATTGCACATTATATGCCTGTATGTTTATCATTGGAAAGGTTTATGTGAGGGCTCTGATACCATATATGGACACATTACAAATGATGTAGATATGATTCATGCAGAACAGTTAATGACACAAATGCTGACAGTCATACAATGCTGCTGGAGAACATCTGCTTAATCCTTGTGAATATCAGCACAGTTGTGCATACAATGAATTCCCAAGGTTGTAAGTAAATCTGAACTTCATATATATTGTGTATGTAACAGCATTACAACATGTGGCTGAAACAAGGTACATGTGACCATCTAATCAGTATGACATAATATTGCTGTATGTCACACAGCATTTCATAATGGTAGGTATACACATGCACACCTGTGCCATACTGCAGCTGTTGCTGTTATGATTGCATGAAAACTGTGTAGAATGTTGATATACTTCACTACAGGAACACATGCCTTAATAAGACAGCAGTAAACATAGCATCACCCCATGTCAACAGTCCTCAGGAATTTGTTCCTATGTGACATGTATATCACCCCATGACAGAATTAGCAATCACACATCCATTGTTCTGAAGATAGCTTTCAGAGGGTCATGGAAGGACACTGCTTCACAATGTGTGTATGCACCTTTGATATAATGACATTCTCTGGTGATCTGCAGAAAGGATGTTATGTGGACAAAGGAAAAAAGGGGGTGTTGGATTCATGGGCCTATGTTAAAGGTTTTCCTGTGAGTCAAATGAAAGGAGATTCAAAAGATCATACAATGACCATAATACAGCACAAACCACACACATAGCAGGTGATTCAGGTCAGATTCAAACATCAAACCTGTAAAGGTATACAAGCTGGATCCCATATAATGTAAGACTAGAACCACCAAAGATGTTTGACAGTCACAGTGGACTTTATAGAAGATGACAGCATCATTCTATGCTGAGAAGATGTTAGTAGGAGGATGCCACATGGCTGTGGACTGACATGATGCTTTAAAATTTTCTCCAGACTGACTGTTGAATAAACACACACACACTCACTCACTCAAGCTGACAGTTGTGAGATTAGAACTCTACTGAGCTAGTTACACAAACTACAGAACAGAGTACTTAATGGTAGCTCCACTGCACAAGTCTGTATTTTATAATGTCAGAGTGCACTTTATAGTAGATGACATCATCAGTATATGATGTGAAGAAGATGCTGGTAGGAGTATCTGACATAACCATGGCCCCACTTGCTGCTCTAAAATTGTCTCCAGACTGAGAGTTGACTGAAAACATACACACACACACACACACACACACACACACACACACACACACACACACACACACACACACACACACGGTAACCTCTGTGAGATCAGAGCCCCTTATTTACCCAGTTACACAAGGTGTAGAACAGAGTACTTAACACTAGCACCACAGCACAAGTCTAATTTTCATAGTGTCAGAGTGCACTTTATAGTGAATAACATCATCAGCCTACGGTGAGAAGAAGATGTTGGTAGGAGTGTCTAACAAAGCCGTGGGCTCACATCCTGCTCCAAAATTGTCTCCAGACTGAAAGTCAACTGGACACACACATACACACACACACACACACACACACACACACACACACACATACACACACACACGTTGACTGGTGTGAGATTAAAACACCTACTTACCTAGCTTTACAAGCTAAAAAACACAGAACTTAATGCTAGGGCCATGGTACATGTCTGACTTTAACACTGGCAGACAGCACTTTATAGAGGATGACATCATCAGTGTAAGGTGAGAAGAGGATGTAAGGAGGGCTGTATGAAATTGCATGTACCAGTGTAAGATGATTTTCTGAATGATACTTGGATAAAGGCAACAGGGCATAGACCCATGCTTTTCTGACTACACACACACACACACACACACACAGAGTTAGGCACACACACACACACACACACACACACACACACACACACACACACACACACACACACACACACACACACACACACACACACACAAGTTAATTGCTGTGTGATTTGATGCCCTACCTAGCTAGTTACATAAGCTGGAAAACACAGTACTTAAGAATTGTGCCATGGCAGAAGTCGGATTTTATTGTCACACTGTTCTTTATAAAGTATGACATCATAGTAAGTGCAAAGGCTGGACTTCAGATTTGATTGTGTGATTGCATTGTGCAAAAATACATTTAAAGACATTCTGCTAACCTAGGTGAAAAAAGCTGACATACATTTACGTGTTTCTCAGTATGTTGTTTATATTACACACACACACACACACACACACACACACACACACACACACACACACACACACACACACACACACACACACACACACACACACACACACACACACACACACACACACACACACACATTTTAGAAACAGCAGTACTGCAAGGGTTGAGGTATATGTTTTCATATTCAGACGAAGTGATGTCCACATTATTAGAATTTTCTGACAATATCAATGTGATATGATCATGGATGACCAAAGTTTAGTGTCAGTATAAACCCATACCAAATGTAACAATGTGGTTATGCTCTTTATTTCTGTATTTCCCTTGCCAGTGGTCCAAGTATTGATATATCACTTACAAGTGCATTGCTGCAGGGCACACTTGATTTCCAGAAAGTATGTGTTCATTGAAGAACACATTCCTGCCACTCTCTTTTGTTTATGAATGCCTTTCTATGTCATGGAAAATAGCCAGTCAATAACCATAATAAAACATGCTAGACACCTCTTTACGTAGCGCATTGTAGAAAAAACGATTTACATGGATGTTGGCAGTGTCCATGCATGTTTTATTCCCATTTCATGAATTCACCTTGAACTTGTGAAGTAGTTTGGAAGATATGTTATGGGAGAAATATCTGACAGATATTATGCTGTTCATACTATGTTTTATATAGGAAATGTTGGGCACAAACATTTATTACTTAAATAACTGTTGCTATTGCCTTCCTTATATTCATGGAGTTAAACTGAAAGAAAAAAACAGTAATATGTCATTTGGTTTGCCTTCCTTCATACAAAAAAAAATCACCAGGTTTTGCAATAGGAAATGAAGGGACATTGACCACCACTCAGCATTGTTACACGGTGCCAAACTCCTTGCAAATGCAGAAGACCAAAAAGCGAAGGCTTTATTATGTATCATTTTTGGCAATGTGTGTGATGATTGATTCTATTTTTGGCCAGATTAAAGGTGTGAAAATGGGGTAGATAGGAAAGTGGTGAAATGGGGTGCAAGCAGGAAGAAGAACAAAGGGGAAGCGATAAGGGAATTTACAGGAGGGAATTAGGAAAGAATCACTTCTTCAGCACTGTAATGTGAACATGTATAGAATCTATTGAATTTGAACTGCCACCACAACACAGATGGGTGACAACAATGCAATAATATTGTATAGTCAAATGGACCAAATCAAGTGTGTCAAGAAGACACATATGCAAAGTGGAGAGCTATGAATGAGACTTTTTTGTGGGACAGGTGTCCATTATTTTTGGATTTCAAGAAGAGAGGAATGTTAGGGTCAGGTACGTAAGGTATGTGAGGAAGCAGGTGCAAACAAAAAGACAAACAAGACAGACACAGGGATGGTGATGGACACAAAGGTTAGGGGACACCATGATTGAAGATAGAGGAAATCAGAGGCACATGGTTATCAGGCATGGGAGCAGTAAAAATCTATTTCTCACCCTCAGAATTGTCATCACTGTCCCCTTCATTGGTTCCCTGTGAAACTGCTTGTCATTGGAGCCTCTTTCCCATTCTAATGAGCAGACTCTCCACACAGTTGATGTGGACACCAATGTCAGTTTCAACAACATCATGCACCATCCCTAACAACTTCTGGCAGGTGATGTAATCACAACCTCCACCAATACTCCCAGAGGGTACCAATGCACCAGCAGCCATTGCAATGCTACCTGTTATGGATGGGCCAGATAGTGCAGCAGCTGGAGAGGCAGTGCTGCCAGGTTGCCACCCAGAGGTGCTGGGTATTGTTGTAGCAGCTGGTGGAGGGATGTCAGGTTGAGCAGCAGTATTTGGCCTACCTCCCTGTGCTGAAAAGCATTTGTTTTGTTTGCAGAAATGTATGAAACCATAACGTTGTGTTTCCATTTAACAAAAAAAGAGATAAGGGGTGAGTGAGTGAAAAGTGAAAAGAGATGATTAGAACTATTATATGTCACATTCATGGTTTATTACAATAAATATGCAGTTATTATATTATTACTATATTGTTATTATATTAGTTATACATCTTTCCTAATCCCAAAAAGGACTGATAATTCTTACAGATATTAATATGTTTTTAAAAACACTACAAATTAACTTAACAACATGGCATTAAAGCCAATATTGCTGCAATTAAAAATTAAAAAAATGACATTTGTTAAAAGTGAAAATATAGGTTACTTTTGGGAACCAAACCCACCTACTCCAAATACAGTATTACACTTGCCTAATACAATTACCAAGAGTTACAGAAGAAAGCATGCATGCTTGCTTTTACAGTTAAGATCTGCATGCTTAAGTTGCTACTAGTCTAGGGAATACCAATACATTTAATGCAGTCATGTTTATTTTTGTTACATACACACCCCTTGCCTCTCTGAGCCTGTCTAATGTTTCAATATGTGCCTCCCTATACACCAAAATACCCTGTGCAGCTGTAAAACAAAGGAGAGAAAAAGAGACATGACCACATTATGCATACCATTCTTGGCTATCTATAGATCTCCATAACATTTAAATTTGCTTTATCACTGTACTTACACAACTATAGGATGTTAGCAGTTCTAATCTTGCCCGGCCACTGGTCAGGTTGTGCCTGCTTACACCATTGCAGGTCACTGTAATGGTGTCTGCATTGCTCCCCAGTGCATGGTATGCGAGTTGCAGTGGAGACAGCGTTAGGTAGGCTGTTCCAAGTCTCAGCCTTATACGGAGACTGGATGTACTCCTCCTGACCAGCCTATGGCTTGGGAACTCCTCCACATCCCACATCTGTGCTCTGAATTCGTCACCATCTTTTCCATCTCCTGCCATGTCTATAAATGTCCTCCATTAACAGTACAAGTGTTTTCCCGTCAATTCATGATATCACATTTTATGACCAGTGGAAACACGCACAAATATGCCAACCACATTTGTGTGATGTTAAGTGGACAGAAACATTGACAACCAAAGAGGAAGGGAGTTTATGAAACAGCAATGATAAGACATTTGCCATTAATTTATGGCTTATGTTCTTCTATACTCCTGCTCAACACCAGACTGACCCCACAGTAATCTTTCTATTACTGATCATCCTATCTTATTTCCTTGTTTCTTTACCTTGGAATATATCTGTAGTTTATTACTGTATATGCTTATTTTAATTGTTTTAACTAGGTGAGGCTACCACCCCACCTCTCTAAGCAGAGATACTTTATTGTTTTATTATGTTTTGCCTTTAAGGATCAACTATTATTACATCAGTTGTATTACTGTTGATGTTTTTATCCCTGTCTTAAATTTCAACTCAATTGTATCATCATGTAGTACACGAATCGTATTTTTTCTATGATAATCACTGTTTAATATGTAACTTGGAACTTTTCTACCCAGGCCTTCATTGAAAATTGGGCTTTTGTTTTGGCTCCATCTGACACTCCCAGTAACAAATGAAAAAAATAAATACCCGGTCACTCTTTAACCAATGGTCAATGATGAGATGCTAAATGCAGTGGCATAGCTATGGGGGGCAAGACGGTGGTTGCCCTGGACGGCACTTTTGGGACTGTCACATTTAATTAAAAAAAAAAAAAAAGTATGCTCTTCTTTAAGAATGGTTCAGTCATGTCACATATGTGCTTTGCCAATCTGCTTTGCTTGTTAAGGTGTGTATGTCTGGATTTGTAAGTGTTCAAAGTGTGTGTGTGTGTGTGTGTGTGTGTGTGTGTGTGTGTGTGTGTGTGTGTGTGTGTGTGTGTGTGTGTGTGTGAGTAGTACTTTTTTTTTCTGTTTTTCATTTATTTTAAGCCAAGTCCCAACCTCTGTTTGTGTTTTGTTTATACTTTGTGTCTTTTTTTCCAAAGATAAAATGTTAAGGTCCTTTAATTTTTTTTCTGTAAGAATCTTCTACTCCTTGGCAAAGCAGTCACTGTAATTGTCGAATGCTGGTCCAGCTTTATGTTCCATAAAAAAAAAGCTTTATGAAAGATTATATGTCCAGCATTTGTAATATAATGTTTCTAAATACATTGTGTGTTGTGCTGTGCTGTCTTTATTTATATTGTCATTCATTCAGATTACGCTTAGCCAAGGCTAAAATACTCATCCCATTCTGTCTAACATTAATACTATTGAAAAAAAGAAAAAGAAAAACAAGTATTTTTTGCTAGGGAGCAAGCTCCCTAAACCCCCATGGAGAACTGTGCAATGACACGCCTAATACTTTTTTCCATAATAGTTCCAAGATTGCACAACAGAGATGAAAAGAAAAATGTCCTTAATACAACTTTTTGACAACCTTGAACTAATCTTCCTTACCACTGTTCAGCACTCAGGTGTCAGCACACTTATAGGCAAATACATACACATAAAGTTGCTCACACATATACACTGAACATCTTACTCTGGAAACAGATACATCACTCAACAGACTCAAACAAACACAGAAGCATTTATTATTCACCTTCACAGGTTTAACTACATTCACATACCACATCATATATCAACAAAATGGGACTCAACAAAGTTAGCTTACAATTTCTGTCTCAACAAAACATAATTTCAGTCAAATAAAATGCAACCACTCTCTCAGGCCCTCCTGAGATGTGAACCTGAAATCTAGATAATTATACTGTTATCTGATGATGGAGTGTAGGATTAACTCCTCCTATCTGCTGTCCTTTTAAGTATGGAGTCTATTATCCAGTTTCAATGTATGAGTCTGGACAGTTTCTATGAGTCTGTATGTTTTTGCCTTATAGAACAATTGTTTAAATTTGGTTTAAAAAGATCAAAAGTACAACCTGAATTAGTGAATAAAATGGAATTAGTGATATGCATCTATAAGTAATCGCATCTGAAAAAACTTATCTGTGATACTGAAGGAGGCACTCTGTATGCAGTAACGAATGAGTGAACAGTATTTCTGTTCTGAAAATTCATATCTCATAATGCTGGAATATTTATCAAGAATGGGTATGTTAACTGAGACTCGAACAATAATTTGATTCTAATCAGAAATAATCAGACTGATATATCCCTCAGTTATTTTCAGTTATTTTCACTCATTACTGAGAATGGTAGTTTTGGAGTAGCTGATAGTTGGATTTTCTGGTGTGAATTAACCATGATATACATAGAGCCAAGCTGGCAGCCAGCAAGAGAGAACTGAGAAGGTAAAATGGAACCAGCCCAAACCATAGATCCCCAGAGAAGGATCAAGATTAGTGCTGAGTGAGGAACATAGTTACTTGGTCAACAAGAATGTCGACATGCCATTGAGCATCAGCATAGAGTAGAGCCCATGTGAACAGACACCAAAATGGTTATATTATTTAAGAGAAACAGTCATAACAACATGGAGACAGCTGTATGTTTGCCTTAACACATTAACTATAAAGCACTAATAAATAGCTGGAAACCAGAGCTAACTTAGTGCAAATTTTACTGCAGTGATGGTTAACTGCTGTGCCCAGCTGGTATGTGCATATACATTTTGGCTGTGTGTGAACTTATCTAGATACATTATTTGTCCCTTTTTATATTTTTGTCTGTGATAAAGAAAAATATAGATGCAAGCAAAGGTTGTTGTTTAATGATATCTGTTTCATCTTTAAGTTAACCACCTTAAAAATTATCTCACTCTTTTCCATCTTCTACTGACTATTCAGAGGAGATGTCTACCTTGCCTACAGAAAAATATGGTCCTGTGTAACCTCCTACACATCCACAAAATCAATTCCACACTGAACAACCACTCAAGAGACCTACACCACGTGTCAAAGCAGAGCACCATGACATGTTTTATATGTAACCTGGGTGACTATATAGGCAGTTGTAAGTACACCCCCAGTCTTGCCCTTCTAATCCTTATGGAAAGTTGAATCCATAGCTCTCAACTGTCCAGATTTTCACAGAATGTCTGGAATGTTTGTCTCATACTTTTGGTCTGTTCCTCTTAAAATTTGTGGTTTTCTGAGAAATCAGTGAGGACTGAATTCACTAAACAATGTCAGCCATCTTTCAGGAATCTATCTTTCAGGAAGCGCATGGTAAAACAAAACATTTTATTCTAGCAACTTTCTAAGATTATACAAGCAATGTTTAAAATGTGTCCCTGGTTTTAGACCTTTCACCTCCCACCCCCTAAATTTTGTCTTTTTCCAGATTTCTTTTGCTTCAAAGTTGAGAGATATAGTTGAGTGTCAAGTGCTTTTTACAAGAAGCTGAGAGCTTCAGGGGAAGAGTTTAGTGCTGCTTATACCAAGTCAACATGCAACTGTTGTTTAGCAGATGATATCACTATTGTGCTAAAGCATTTACAAGCATTGTTTGTAGCACAACAGACAGTATACTTGGTTTTGAAGCAGAAGGCTGTTAGTTCTACTCCCACTGTATATAGATGGACTGCTGACACTGCACTGTGTTGTACTTTAAAGAGGGTGGATACTGCAGTCCTGAGAATGTCTTCCTCTGCAGGAGATACCTAGTAACTATGAACCTGTTATCAGTTTGCCATCCATTCTCTATTGCAATATTATCAGTTTATAGTACCTTTTTAATGTAACATAGGTAATTTATACTTCAAGGGTAACAGGTAATTTATTTGTAGATGAAACAATGAAAGATAAAGTTGTTCGCTAGCAGCAATCTCTTCATTAGTTACAGATCTCTTTAATGTGGAATTATTTAGATGACTTACTTCTGCATAGATTGTGCATATTTACTGATATTGGTCGGCTATAATGACAGAAGTTTGAGTAGACTTTTATGATGGGGATGTTCTGAATTGGGCAGTTTTGTCATTATTGGTTAATACATTTTGTTTCATTGCTTATTGGTAAAATGTTTAAAACAATAAATTTAAAGCACTCTCTAACAAGTGTGCTATATTATACAAATAATATAATTTAATTCAATCAGGAAGGTGAATAAAAGAGCACATGTATGTTTGTATGGTCTTAAATCTGTGTGCAAAGGGCATATGATTTGAAAAGAGCCCAAAGGTAAACTTTATCCACCACTGGCCAGATGCATTTTCCTTTGAATGTGGGTTTCATTGCTGTTTCAATGAATGTGAGTTTCAAGGGCAAAGAAATTTTAATGCTAAGTCTGTTTCATTGTGAGACTGTATTGCATTGTTTAGCAGATGTCTATCAGTGTTCGTGCTATAAAAATTTAAAATAAAAGTTTTAAATTAAATATAAATAATAATTGTAGAAGTAAAGCATACAACAGTATGCACATTACAGTGTTTCTGGTGAATGGGAAGAACTAGCCAAATAATGGAACACTGGAATAGCCCGGTTGGGGGGGGGTTGTATGTGAGAGCCCCATTTGACAATGATTTTGTGAAGGTGGAGGGTGGCAAACTCAAAGACAGTCCTGGTGGCACAAACTCTAGCTATGCCACTGGTTTTATGACTTGACTTTTAAGACATGACTTTGGGATGACTTGACCCATATTTTGTGGGACCTTACACAGTGTTAAAGTAATTTGTATAATGTGGGATTCAGAATGCATACATTTCCAGATAGATACTTTTCCCTCATTGCCACAGAAGAAGTGTTTCCCAGCCATTGTCATTAAAAATATACACATTAAAGAGCGAGTGGTGCTATACTTCAATTAAGCCTAGATGTGTGCAAGCTCTTGGCTTATGCATTCTCAGGTATGATGCAGGACTAATGTCTGACAATAGTCTGGAAATGAATAGACTTGCTTTACTTTAGTAATAGATTTTGGAGTTCTTATACAGACCACATAATACATTCTGTTGTACAATTTTACTCAGGTTATGGGAGGGGTGTTGATGGTTGTCAGTAAACTATGAGGTCCATCATAGGTATGAAAATACATTTTTTATTACATAACCGTCATTATCATGCTAAACCAGTTACACATATAAGGGTCTATATTAGAACATCGAAGTTTCAGAGCTTTGAATGTTCTAATATCAACACCTACTAACCAAAAACTGATAAAACCAAAAATTGAAAACAGCGAATATTTTTACTAGGGAAAACATTCAATGAACCAAAACACATACACACAACACAAACACACCAAACAAACAGCAATCCACACACATACATCTAAAATTTCACATCTAAACCTACACTAAACTGTACATACACCACTATCTTCCCACTTACCTTAACCCAAACCCTAACCCTAAGGTCCGCCACTATCGCACACACACCTTTCCCGCATCCTATCCCTGACTCACCTATCCCACCCCAACCCTCACGTCCACACAATCGGACACTTACCTGAACCCGACCGTAACTTTCCACCGCAGAGCTGAAAATAGCAAAGCGACAGGAATGGACAACCAAATTCTTTCCCTAGGAAAGAATTTGGTTATCTTAATTTTTGCTATTTTCAGCTTTTGGTTAGTAGGTGTTGATATTAGAACATTCAAAGTTCTGAAACTTCGATGTTCTAATATAGACCCCACATATAATACATATGATACCATGTATAAGCTCAGTCAACCTGCTATACATACCTATTAGTATGTAGTATTACTTTTATATTCAAAGTTTTGTGAAAATTTACAGTGGAACACGCTTATTAAAACAGTGGAAGGTGCTGGATTAGAACCGTGACTCTTTTGTTGGCTGGCCATGAATTTGCACTTGGTGCCACAGGGAAAACTAGGCAGCAATTGTATTTTCTACACTTAATACTATGCAAAGAGCTGATGGTCGAACATCACAGCTTAGCCTGCTTGAGTGAAAGAAGGTGAACCAAATTACATTTTTCAATGTTTTCTTTAGGTAATGAACCATGTTTGCACACAGGCAGGCAAAGCATAAATGTAACAGGCAATACTAAACATATACTCCTTGTGCTAATAGACATTATGACCATTCCTCAGTGAAAATAACTACTGTGGAACTACAACCCTGCTTTACCTAGCTTATCTATTGTGTACCTCAAAGTATTTACATTTGTACGACACAGACAGTTTGGTAACAGGCATAATTTCTGCAGTCATTACTCTCCATGTTACTGACCACTGTGCAATGCCACTAAGCATGCTTGCCTTTCATAAGGCAACTGACAATAAATTTAAAATTTTTATGCAGTTAACTGTGTTTGTGCAAAGCCACACTCTGCACAAATGGTAAAGCCCCCCCCCAAAAAAAAAGTAAAAGAATGGTTAAACAATTACTCAGCTTAGGATATGAAACATCAGACTAATGCAGTCACAAACCATAGTTGGAGTATTTGTCTGTCTTTGCCACAGACACAGTTTTGCAAAAGCAACCAAATCATGTGCATACAAGCAACTCACACTTCATCTGAAGTATTAGTTCATACACTTGGACATTATCAGTTTGTTATACATGTGTGGCTAATATATTTAGTGCAATGAGTGATCACAGAAGATTTTAGAAATATGTTTGCAGAAATGCAGCTTTGTCTTCTTTTTGTATTCTGGTCATTCTTTCCCTATCTCTGCTTTAATATCAGACATAGTCTATAGCCCATTTTCTGTTATTTACCTTTCAAGGTGTGATAAAATTACATAAGAGTGAACAACAGTTTTCATCAAAGGCAGGAACCTTGTGCTATTATGGACACAATTATGCATGTGTGGTGTTTTGCTTTACTTAAAAGCTCAGTGAAGTTAGTACCACAATTTAAAAGTGTAACCTCACTGACACACCCACTGCAGGGAAAGGTGTCTGAATTGCTGTTGCGATTTCCTTCACTCACACTAATCATTCCTAGCTGCAAGCCATTAATACCTGACAAAATAGTCTAGAGGCTGCACTATGTGTATATCTGATACATGAAGTCAAAAGTTTGGTATTCATCAGTTCTAATGAGTTCATACCTCATTGGCATCTTCACAGTGCTCAGAGGGTTGCATCTATATTATGTAAAGGTAACCATGTAGCTAGGGAACTTGAAGGTGAGGAGACTTGTGTATTTGGACAAAACAGAAGATTGGTATTCCTTTGAATGTTATTTCTCTGCAGTCAAGGCTAAATTTTGCTAAGGTATACATGTATTATTCATGGGCATTTTAAATTTTGTAAACGTTAACAAATGTATTTATATATCCAGGAGAAAATAGAAGTTTTATCTATATGCACATCATACTTCCCAACCATATGGAATTACTCGGTTTTTACTGAGTTTTGGGGTCCAAATGAAGGGGTGCCATGGTTCCCGAGTGGCACCCCTTAATTTCCGATTTTTTGCTTTATTATTTTAACTTTTTCAAAATATCACACTGTTGGAGCTGATGTCATCACGTGCTCGATGATGTCAGCTCCGTCAGCACTACCAGCCAGTTGGAATTGAGCTCTAGGAGCTCATGTCATAATTTCTGGCTAAATGTGAGCGGGAAGTTTCAGTTTATATTTATTAACAGTTTTGCAGACAGTTCTGGCTAAATGCGAGCGGGAAATTTCAGTTTGATGGCAGCAAGCAGAATGGCCGGATGGCAGCTAGGAGAATTACAAGACTCACGGAAACAGAGAATGGCTGTCAGGCAGCTCGGCTGTTTCAGGGAATATACAAGGAGCGGAGAATGGCAGGTCGTTCAGGCAGTTCAGCCGTTTCAATTTGGCAGCTGGGGAATGTACAAGGAGTGGAGAATGGCAGGTCGTTCGGGGACTACAAGTAAGGAAGTGTGTGTGTGTGTGTGTGTGTGTGTGTGTGTGTGTGTGTGTGTGTGTGTGTGTGTGTGTGTGTGTGTGTGTGTGTGTGTGTGTGTGTGTGTGTGTGTGTGTGTGTGTGTGTGTGTGTGTGTGCGTGCGTATGTGTGTCTGTGTGTTTATATCCAATTCTCCATTACACTGGATATACTTTTACTACAGTAGCATTAGCCCCTGCTGCACAAATCACATAACATCAGCATCATGTCCTTAACTATGGAAATGAACACACTAAGCAGTCCCATTAATCAAAACAAAAGAAAGCAAACTAGAACCAAACAATAACAACATATATTAAAACATGAATGTAAACATACAAGTTAAGAAAGATTAAGAAAAAATGGAAAATATAAACTGTACACAGTTTATTTAAATCTCTTTCACCTTTTATTTATATTTTCTCACTCAGCAATCAGACAAACTCACAGAAAGAGCTAAATACACTCTAAAGAATATACAAAATTCATCATGTGCTTTCTTTGAATAACAGCAATCTCACACCCACTGACAGCACCTCAGACAAAACAGACAATGTAGAAAATATTGTGTTAAGGAGACACATATCACGATATAACACACATCCTATCCTTGCAGTATTGCTCTGTTAATTCATGGTACCGCACCATAACTGTTTTCTTATGTTTCCATATCCTGTATTGTTGATAACTTGAGCATACCTTGTTGCACATTTTTAATGCATTAACATATGATTGAATACATGTTTATTATTATATTGTAACCATTCATTTGGTACAGGTTATGGCTGGCAAGTGTCCAATTGATCAACCCATTAACCCAATTAGCAATTTTAAGCAGACAATCAATCAAGTTAAAAAAAAAAGTCAGTCAATAACTAACATGACATAAAAAGAGAATAGAACCATCTTATTGATGGATGCAAGCCCCTTACATTTCCCAAATGTGTGACTGTAATCTCTGAATGCCTAAAATGCTACATAATCACCTCAAGGCCTGTGCAGCATAGAAGGAAAAACGACAGTTTTCAGTTGCAGTGGTCATGAACGGAAATGATTATTCTGTTATCCTTTCAATGCAATAACACTTTTTGCAATATTAGATAACTGCAGTTCATTAATTCGTAATTTCCATAGCATAACTTGTAGTCCACTATGTTTGAATAAATAATGTCTGCCAGGGGCAGTCCTGTTGCCATATATGCAAACCTAGATGTTAGCAGATACACACACACACACACACACACACACACACACACACACACACACACACACACACACACACACACACACACACCTTGGATATTTAACACTAACCACTACCCCTTAAACATATTTTCAAATTGCTTGTGTTTTTCTAAAGTTAAACCCCCAGCTTCTAAAATGTAAATGCTTTATCTTCTTTTATTTCTAGAGCAGGGAGCTGTGACCACTTTAGTAATGAGCTCCATAGTGGAAAAATGTTCAAACAATAAATTTAAAATGCGCTCTGTCTAACAAGTGTGCTGTATTATACAAGGAATATAACTTAGTCAGGAAGGTGTATCAAAGAAAAGAACACACGGATGTTTCTTGTTTTGTGTGCAAGGGGCTAATGATTTGAAAACAGCCCAAAGGTAATCTTTATCCACCACTGGCCAGATGCATTTTCTTTGGATGTGGTGTGGGTTTCAATGCTGCTTCAATGAATGTGAGTTTCAAGGGCAGAAAAGTTTTAATGCCAAGTCTATTTTCATTGTGAGACAGTATTTCTTTGTTTATCAGATGTCTGTTAGTGTTTATGCACTGATGTGCTGCAAAATGTAAAAAATAAAATACAAATAATCATTGTAGAAATAAAGCAGTATGCATTCATTAGTGTTTATGGTTAATGGGGCGAAATAGCCAGGTAATGGGACATTGGAATGGCTGCAGGGGACTCTGGTGCCCTATTTTGGTTGTCTATCCTTCAGTTTGCATTTGAATGTCGGTCTACCACAATTCCACTGGAGTGGGTGGGGTTACGTAATCCTGTATGTAAATTAGATGTTAATCAGTGTACAGATTTGTACCTATATTTCATGGGCCTTGTCCAGATTTTTGATGTTTTCAGGTTGAAAGGTATGATGCACATCTTATACCTCACTGTTGGCACAGGTAGTTTTGGCAGGCATTTACATTTGTGAGAGAAACAGGTTATACTTTCAGCACAACTATGTTAACATTTGCTTTTGCACTGTCCTATGCTGCTGGAGAGAAATGTAATGTGCATGTCACCGACAATGGTATTATACTTCTGAGATGGCCCAGGGCAACCTCCACAGGCATGGATGGCACAACAAAAAGTGACTGACATTCATAAATTGACTTCTCAGTTGAAAAAGTATAGACATCCTGATAACTGTATGGAAAAAATGCATATATTACTTATGTTATATTCCTTGTTTTTCACAAAACTTCATTTGTATGCAGGGGGCATCTACCATTCTGTTGTCCAAAATAAGAAGTGTATTTCAAGAGCTTTATGTTGAAAATTTGTAGAAAGCCTGATCATTTTCTTGAAAACATATACATTACTTATGTGGTATTCCTTGGTTTACTAGAAAAAAATGAGGAAAACTGCCCAAAGTTATAACAACCCCAAATAAAGTCGCAAATAGGCACTTTGGAAGGACGACCGCAACTCTTGAAGTTGAAAAACAATTTATTTACCACACAGTACAATCACATGGTACATCTGATAAAGTCTAGAATAAGATGAAAACATGGTGACATGTTAAAGCATTAATGTGATTTTTTTTATTTACTTAACACTTGTTTACCAGGAAAGGACAACTTGGAACAAAGCCAATTTTCAGCGGAGGCCTGGGGAGAAACACTCCAAATGCATGTTTTTGTACCATGGGAGGAAACCCACATGAATGGAGGGAGGACATACAGACTCTGCACAGAAGGCACCCCAGCTAAGAACTGAACTGGTGAACCTCTTGCTGTGAGGCAACAACACTACCACTGCACCACTGCACCAGTCCAATTATACTGTGTGGTAAATAAATCATTTTTGAACTTCAAGAGCTGTGGTTATCCTTCCAAAGTGCCTATTCGTGACTTTATTTGTGGTATTCCTTGGTTTGTATAAACCTTCATTTGTGTGTGTGTGTGTGGGGGGGGGGGCTACCTAACATTCTGTTGTACTAAATGAGAAGTGTGTTTCAAGTGCTTTATATTGACAAAGGTACACCAACTGATTATTTTGTTAACAAATACATAACTTATGGGATATTAATGTGTTTTATCCTTCCCTGTTTTATGTCACATGGATTATAGCACCTAAGCCTACAAATCCATGAAACCCCCCTTTCAGTTTTGCTGAGAATGAGGTCATAATCCAGGATCTTTGGTAGCATGCAGCCTTTCTGCTTGAGAGAAGCCCTGGGGATACAGCTGCGAGAAAGTAGATCTGGAACCAGTTAGGTAACAATTTAAATACAGTTGGTGGTTGTAGCTACAGTTATGATCAGGTGCGACACTGAGCCATTGATATGATTTCCTCAGCATGGAGAAGGGTGTCTGCAGTTGCCCAAGAACAACTGGCTACAGGTGGTGGTCCTGCTACTCAGCCACCACTGACACCAAATGAGGAGTTCCTGTCCACTGTCAGAAATCCTGGCAGCTCAGTGGAGACTGCACACCACATGCCTGATGTCAGTGCTGATGTGTTTTAGATGACAAATGTGTCCCAGAAACGGATTCCAGGTAAGCTTACATATGGAAACATTTATATCTGCTTGTAAAGTAAAATAATAATTTGACTCCTGCTTCCTGTAATACACGTTTTTTCTATCTGTACCTGTTGATAAGTTATATAGTTATACAAGAAAGTTGTTCAGTAGACATGGGTGTGGATCATACCTCTCAACTTCTAACAGCAAGAAATCTGGACAAAGCCATAAATAATGGGGGAGGGGGGCAAAGGCCCTAAAATAGGGACACTTTAGATGTGAATGCAAACTTAGAAAGATGATAGAATAACATGATTTGCATTAGCATGAATTTTCTGAAGGGTATAAAGTCTGAAATTCAAATTGCTCTCATTATTTTTCTGACTTCAACCCTCAATGTTTTGCCTGTAAACCACAATTATTTGAGAAACAGACCAAAAATATGAGGCAAAAATCTGGACATTCTGTGAAAGTGTGTACAATTGAAAGGTATGGTGTGGATGGACAGCTCAGACAAATTTCAGTTATGGCTATTTCTTGCAGGGTATATAGGCAATTGTGTATTCACTGTCCCTGGTGTTATTCCCATTGTGATGCTTAATCGCCATCCTTTATTTGTTTCATTCCTTCCAGGCCCATTCTCCCTGGAAAGTGTTGAGACATTTCCACACGGTAAGCAAATGTTTCTTTGCTTATTACTAAGCATTACTTAGATATATTATATGCATGTGTGAGGAGGGTGTAATGAGTGTCTGCATTGCTGTAGCATCTGCAATTGTGTAACCAGTGTTACTTTTTGTTCAGACATTTTGGGATAACATTTAGGGGAGTATTAATTTCATTCTTGTGTTTGTCATTTATTATTACAGATGATCCTGACAATTATTTATTTCATTTATTTTATATTTGATTACCGAGTTGGTCTGACTGGGTAATCAGGTGCCTGTTTTCAGCAGAGACCTGGGGAGAAAAGCTTTACATACATGACAATCATAAAAAATACAAAATACAAAAGCTCCACATACATGATAAAAATACAAAAGTCAGAGATGAGTACAAATGAACAGAGCAAACAATAGTATATCATGGCATAGTATGATGAGAAGTTACAGAAGTGTACAATATACATAGTGCACAGTAGTAAAGCAGAAAATACAATGCATTTCAGTAAGAAAGTGCAGTAATACTATATACAGCTATATACATAAATTTAAAAATACAATTTGTTATGGTAGTTTTTTTCTATGTGTTTGACCTTAGAGTAGTGCCAGAGGAAGATTTATCTAAATGGTGGTAGCAGGGCTAGCCATGGTCAGTACAGGTACATTGCCAGATGAGATTGAGGTGTGCTCTTAAGTGTAGGACTCCTACCACCTGATGTCGGACTATCGGTAGGCTTTGATGATGATAATGATGGCCAAAGAAAGTCACAGGGAGTGCAGAGGTTGAATCTGACATTGAGATTCTGGCTCACACATCCCCTGGATTTCCTTCGATCACGGTCATTATGCCTGTGCATACCCCTTCCACTTAGCCGTCAAATAGTGGACAGGTTAAGGGTGGCACAGTTGATCTGGGTGGCATGGTTTCTGTGCCAGTTGACTATGTCCGTAGCCAAAGTGTGAGTGAGGTGCCATGTAGGAGAGCTGGTAGGAATGCTTGCAGGAGACCCATTGTCTGTCCTGCAACTGATGCTGTTGTGTCATTATGTACCACTTCATATATGTTTAGGGCCATCATGGAGGCACAGGCATGTTTCACTAGGGCCTCTGAGGACATGCAGAGGGTTTTAACTGTGGCACAAGCTGACATGCATGCCTGCCTCCATTGTGTGGCCAATCCAGTGAATTGGATGAGTGACACAATGGAATGGGCAGTGTCTGTGATGGACTGTCTGCTGGGAGGGGGACAGCGTCCACATGGCAGTAGGTCCACAGCATCATCTGGTGTTAGTCAACATGGCCATGTCTGCTCCCACTCCTTTAGTGGCACTACTTCCACTGCTCCATTATTGGTTGAGGTGTCCACACACAGATGTGCTAGACCACAGGGTCATGGACCTGACAGTAGTCATGAGGAGAGCTTGTCCAGCAAATATTGCTCATGTTCAGGTAGCACCACATCTGACCATGAGCATAGGCATAGACATGCCAGTGAAACTTCTGGCAGAGCCAGTTATCGCAGTCGGGGTGATGACAATGAACTGACATCTCTTCCATGCATGGTTCACACTCCTCTGACATGCCAGGATCTAAGACTTGCACAGAACTTGGTTGTGTTCATGCAGACACTCACGCACACATTTCACACAGAATGCCCATACAGGCACTCACACATGCCAGCTACATGAGGCATGAATGAAGGTTGTAGCTCTTTCTGTTTCAGTAGCTATTTGATATTATCTACATTTCTGCTTGCCTGTCTTTCTTACTGACACACAGTCAATACTTTTGCGTCAGTCTTGGCCTCCTGCCGCCCCCAAACCCTACCCTGTGCCAATAATGATAACTGTCCCATCACCTTGTTTCTATCTTTTGGGTTCAGGGTTGTATATGTATATTTGTCTGATGCACAGGGTGCTTAGCTAAATAAGTGCTTAGGATATGTATTGATGATGTCATTTGGAAATTATTTCAGAACTCTTTCAGTATTTTAGTGTCGTGATTGATACCTTGCAATCATTTATACATCAGTTAGGCTTATTGCTCCACTTGTGAGATGTTAGGGATAAGTAAATGTTGGACTGCTGTTTCTATTCTGGGTATTTTAGATGCATGGGGCATGTTAGCTGATAAACTGCATAAATATATCTACACAAGTCATTTCTGTCACATACTGATATCATTGCTGGACAACTCACACTCATTCTACTTAGGTACATTTTCAAATAACAGTATGCAGGTATCTGCCATTCATTCATGTTATTACATATTTATTTTCCTGTTACATGTTCAACAGTTATCTTGATAGTCCTGCAGTTACAAATGTTGTCATTCTGGGCTGATTCTGTCTGATGCTAGTAGTACACAGTCATTACATTGGTAAGTAAAGGTTGTGAGCATTGCCTGACATCAATATTACTGTATGCATGTGCATGTGCATATGATGAAAGTTATACCTCTAAGGTAGTCAGAATGTGTGATATCCATTGTTTCCTGGTCAGGGTGATGGCATAATGTGCACACCTACATCTACCTACACCTACAGCAGCTGGTGGTCCCCCTTCTGACTCCTCACTGGCACGTGGCCATGGTGCCCCTGACAATGGTTGTGAAATGTTTGCTCCTAGTCCTTGGTGTTCCTTCTGCAGCCATTTTCAGATGATCATATTGTGCAGGATAGCACAGATTGTGATAATTTTGGCACAAGTACTAGGATTGTACTGCAGAGCACCCCTGATGTACCTAGACACTGAAACCATGACTTTAGCAGCCTAAACACACACTCTATGGTATTTCTTATTTGAACATCTGTCTCATTATAGCATTCCTCTGTGGTTGTGTGCATATTTCTGATGGGTGTCATCAACCATAGTTTGAGTGCATACCCTGTATACCCAGTAAATGGCCTTGTGGTATATCACCCCAGTTAAAACTCTTGTAGAGCTGTGAGTTGTGCCACATAGGTGAGTCATGGTAACTGCCAGGGTTGCCAGCACACACACTCAGGATGATTCCATTAGCATTACACACAACCTGGTAGTTAATGGAGTGAAACCCCTTCTATTTATGTAGTCCCTTCCCTGTTCCCCAGGTGGTGCTGTGATCTCAATGTGCATGCAGTTTATGGCACTCAAGACTTCAGGAATGTATACTATGGGGTAGAAATCCTGCATATTTGTAAGTCTGTCCTTGGTGATACAGAAGAAATAAAAAAAAATTATATATATATATATATATATATATATATATATAGCATGCTGTAGTATAGAATTCAGGAATTGATGTAGTATCCTGGAAGCTGATGCACTCCTAGCATATCTCATGTGGGTCTCAGAAAGGATCATGTAGCTAAAATTCTGAAGTGCTACACATATTGGTTTCCACGGGTATTGGTTCCCTTTGGTTTGTACTCACTCTCAGTTGTGGATGATAGAGGTTGCAGAGTTCCTGGAGTATGTCTTTATCCACCCTGTAGCATTCTATTATTTCCACCTCATGCGGACCATGAAAACTTAAACAAGGTCTAAATACCCTTCTCCTTGTTGCTTGAGGTTTATCATCATCATCAGCAGCAGCAGCATAGGCTTGAGCCTGTTGTACATACACATGCTGAAGAGTAGCAGCAGGCCCTGATATTTATTCCCTCTAGTCTAGTTTTCGTGGCTATATTCCAATAGGTTTTGGAGTACAAGGCAAAAGGCTACACTAAGTGTATGTGTTTGCTTTATAGCTTGTTGAATAGCTTTACCATCTCGGATTGGTTGCTTAGCACACAATTCAGCTACTTATGCTGTAAGTAGCATGCCACAATGTTTACCCTGTTTGCACACATCATGTGCAGCTGCTTACTGAGTACAAATCAGTGCGCTCCTGTGTGCACATCATGGCGTGACACAAAAACAGTTTTAGCGAGTCATGTACAGTTTATTGAATCCAGCCCTTACTGTAATCTTTCTGAGGAAACAGATAGCAGAAGCATTGTGGTAGGGTTGTTTTTGAATCCAGAAAGTGTACACATGGTGTACATTTTGTGGTAACCTTTATAAATCCCATCGTCTTCTTCAAGTTCATCAGTTCTAAACTACAAAGTAACTTTTTTAACATTTAAGTTACTACCAGAAAACAAATAATCATTAAATGGATAAATGTTCTTGTTACACAATTCCAGAAATGTCATCATCAGTCCATCAGTTCTGAATGTTAAGTCACAAGAAATCTTTGTCCCAATAGGCATAAAAGATCAAATTTAATTTGAGCTTTAAAACCCAGAACAGTTACCAATTTTTTTTATACATAATATCTGTCTATTACAGTGTTATTTTTAGGTTCTTACTATCACAGTAAACAGTCTAATTTACAATTTGTTGCTGCTTCCTTATTACCTGCTGTCATTGCTACATATGTTTTAACTGCATTATCTGCTGCCACAAAACCATACACTGTCTCAGTCTGTTGCTGCTTTCCCCTTTTACCTTCTGTCACTGCTGTTTAAGATTTAACTGTTGCATTCTCTGCTGACACATCACCTGGTTCATCTTCTACATTACCATCCTCAGTACTTCCACAAACGTTATCTAACATCTCACCCCATGAAAGTGCAGAACTCTCACCTGGATTATCCTGCTTGATTATTTTTACAGAACATCATCTGCAAGCCCCATTGATGCCAGTTATGTTATCTGCACCACTTCAACAGACATGCTTACTTCCTTCTCCACTGAGACAGCTAAACACTGCTCATTTTTAACATCAACCACACAGTAATCTTTGTTTACATTCTGAAGTTTCATATCAAACAAATTTTTCTCCACATTTTCACTTTCATCTCCAAACTCTCCATAGCTTTTCTCTCCTCTTCCATGCTGTTTCTTCCATTAGGCCTCTTCCTTACTACTGTAGTAGCCCTCTGGCTCCATCTAGCAGCTCCAACAAGTAGTGGACATTCCCTGATGCGCTGCCAAATTTCCTGTAGTAGTATAAATAGCACTTCAGGTCTCCCCTAAAAAGAGGCTACTAGCCTAGTGGGACTAACCTGGCCAACAAAGAATAATAAATAATCCTTTCT
>NC_056741.1:437870241-437902741 GCF_019279795.1 Protopterus annectens | reverse complement strand
TGCATGACTCAAACTGTTAAATGCACAAAGTTTCACATTATTTAGTAACTATTGCAGAGTGCATAACAGGATTTTCAGTCTGAAAATAAGTATGTCAGATTATCCATCCATTTTTGTGTATTGCTCCAGCTGCTGTTATGCAAGATAATAAGACACTGTTTCATTTGAAAATATGCAGTAGTACTGTATTCCCTTTAGCTTATCTTGCTGGATGAGGTTAAGCAGAAACTTAAAGACAGAAAATTGATGGACTTGATTTGGTTTGGGGGAGTGTATTATAGATACCTGAACACATTGTGTGGGTTTTTGCATAATCTCCTTTCATCCATGTGGGCTTCCTTAAGAAATTCTGATTTCTTCTGCTGCCAAAGCTTGCTATTTAGTGGTTACATGGTCTGTAAACATTAGCCTACTTACTCAGTTTAGCAAATAAATAAAGATTCAGAGATAGTTATTAGTGCGGTGGAGTGGAAGTAATATGCCTTTTCTAAGACGAGGCCAGGAATTATGGTGATGATGATGATGATGATAACTGAGCATTCTGAAGAAGATCAACACCTTTTTGTAGTTTTGTAGAAACAGACTGATTAAAATAAGGTATGAGAATCAAATGAGCAATTGACCTCAACAATTCAGAGCTGGTGAAGCAGATGACTGGTAGCTCATAAATAAGGAAAGTGGTAGTGTCACATAAGAATGTATAATGGAATTTAGAAAATTTTCATACCCTTTTTTGGCTCCCCAGTCTTCACACATCGAACAAGCCCATCCCCAGTAATTCATTTGTCCTGCATTTCCCGGCATTCAAGGACACTGGACATGGGAGGGGAGAGTCGTGGACTGTGATAAGTCAGATGGGTTTTACCAGGTTTCATGTATTAGAGGGGCTTCCTATAGAGTAGCGAGGCATACCACTCAACATCTTAGAGCAAGAAATCTGGACAAAGCCATAAATAATGGTGAGACAAAGGCCCAGAAATTATGACACTTTTAAAAATATTGCTCCTACAAACTTAGAAAGTTGATAGAATAGCAGGTATTGTATTAGCATGAATTTTCTGAAGGGTATGGAGACTGAAATATCTTTATTTTATGACCTCAGCTCTTGATGATTTGTAAATACTTTGCCAAAATAAACGCAATTTTATGAGAAACAGACCAAAAATATAAGACAAAAATCTGGACAGTCTTTGAAAATCTGCACAGTTGAGAGGTATATAGTTGGAGTAGTCTGCGGGTACCAACAAAAGATGTTGGTATGTACAAAGTATTTAACTTACAAAGGCAGGTGATATTTTACTTCTGTTTTAACTTGTTTTTGAAAAACTATGAGGTAATATATATATATATATATATATATATATATATATATATATATATATATATATATATATATATATATATATATATATATATATATATATAATCATTACCTTATATAAATAAATATAGCATTTATTATCTAATATATATATATATATATATATATATATATATATATATATATATATATCTCTATATATACATATATGTATAGATATATATATATATATATATATATATATATATATATATATATATATATATATATATATATAAATATACACACACACACACACACACACACACACACACACACATAAATAGGGTTGGGAGGGTGGCCTAATGGTTAAGGTGTTTGCCTTACAAACACAAGGTGTGGGGTTTGAGTCTCACAAGGGATGATTGGCTAGGCTTAAAATGGCTTGCAAGGGCAGTTAGCTTAGTACTAATCTATGAACCTAATCTATGAACCTATGAACCTATATATATGGATTCACTTTAGAAGATCGAATTCCCAAAATCTCGAACCTCATATGGTCGAGACCAAAAGATCGAGTTTTGGAAACTCGAACTTCTAAAATGAAACCCAAAAAAAAAAGAAGTCAAACATCGCTTTTGCAGGGGAGCTTCGCCCCCTCTGCACCCCCCCACCCCCCTTACTTAAATATACCAACTCCGAGATCGGGCTACAGTGGGGAAAAGGGAAATCTCCCATATTGCGCTGTATGCGGAAGCGCAAAACAGGAGATTTCCCACCTCCTGTCAACACCACAAAAAAGATAAAAACATTACGTACACACAGAGCATACAAGAAGCCTTGCTTCTGTGTGCACGTAACATTTTAAGGTAAGTAAAGTGTTATTTTTTACAACTTTACATATTCGATTTACTGAAATGTCGATCATATGGTCTCGACCATATGACATTTGAGATTTCAGTAATTCGATTATGTAAAGTGCTTCTATATATATATATATATATATATATACATATATATGGGTCTACTTTAAAACATTGAAATTTTATAACGTTGAAATTCAAAACATTGAGTCCAAAACATGGAAATCCCAAAACACTGAAAACCCAAAACAATGAAAACTCAGAACATTGAAAGTGTGCTTCATAACATTGAAAACTACAAAGCACATGTAAATAATATCTCCTCCACCTATAACAACACCTAACTAACAAACCCACTTTCTACTACATTTCTGAAAGGGGGGCAAGCCCCTCTGCACATGGGCTCTGCCTCCACACCCCCTGTAAATTAAATATACCAACTCCAAGATCGCACTGCAGTGGAAAAAAGTTAATTTAATTTCCTAACCTCACTGTATCGCGATCACCATGCACTGAGGTTAGGAAATTATATATATATATATATATATATATATGCAGATAAATATAGCTACTGTTTATGACCTTATATAAATAAATATAGCATCTATTATCTATCTAATATTATATATCTAATTTATATGTATCTATCTATATATATATATATATATAAATATATATATATATATATATATATATATATATATATATGTATATACACACACACACACACACACACACACACACACACACACACACACACACACACACACTATATATATTCCTTTTAATTTATCTGAAATTATCTTAAAACCCTGAGGCCAGTAGGTAGAAGGGGGTTGGATTGGGACTGGATTGGTAGGTGGGAAATTTGGTTGAGGACCCACCAAAATGGTCCAAACTAGGTCCCAGAATTGCAAAGTTCAGCTGTATCAAGGTGTTAAAAACACATCAAAGACAAAATAGCTCATTCGGCATTTCTCTTTTATGACTGCCAGTTCTAAGATACACAGAGTCACAGAAATAAATTATCTAACACCTAATCCCTGGATGTGCTGAGTCCACCCAAACATCCTAAATGGAAACTAATGACATAAAACTGCCAAACTATTGACATATATAATATCTGTTATTTATCATGCTACACATCAGTCTGATAAAATTATCACTAAAAATATTGTATTAAAATCACATGACTGAAAGAAAAGTAAAACCGTACCATGCGGAAAAAAGAAATAGTAATCACAGTTAAATAAGACCCCTACTCTTTTTCACTGACTATGCTAAACATATCCTGTCACTCTGTCAGACCCAAATCCCCATTGTAAAGTATTCAAATTAATATCATCATGGGTTCAAAGTCAAACTCTTGGTCTGAAAAGTTAGTAATTCCAGAGGCATGGACTAGCTTTTACTGGTATCTTTATTTCTTTCCTTCAGGAATTTTGCATAGAATGTTTTTCTTTAATATTTCTGTCTATCTCTGAGGTATGTGTTTTGTCAAGGGGTGTGACCTAATTTACTAGAGTACAAAAAAAAACTACATCTGATTCTTAAAGACCAAGCAAAACAGGAATATCTGTGTGAAGTTTTCAGAGAAGCGCATACTGTATATAATTTCAATGCAGTAATTCTGGATCTAAAGAAGATAAACTCAGCTATACAAAGGACTATTAACTAACAGTGCAAATTTCCCTACCAACTGTTCCTTTAGATGATTCATGCAGCAGTTGTACTAGAGGGCTGGGATTATTAAAACAAAACTGGACTAGTTCTCCTTAGAGCTGCTTAAGTGTTGTGTCTCCTGAACTCCTACGGTACATGGAACGGGTCGTTTGGTCTGACTAGAATCTAAGACAATTTAGCTAATTTAACTGGTTGGGGTGTTTTAGATCTATGCTGAATTTTAGTGTCTAGTAGTGCTGTTTTCTTCTTTTGGGAATGATATCAAAATTCAGTAAATATATATATATATATATATATATATATATATATATATATATATATATATGTATACTGTATAACTGCTGCATGCATGCTTTCCCTTACACAAGAACATTCCATCCAATTGCCATAATGTGACGGGAATGGACCCCATTCCTAAGTTAAGGTATAATTAACATTCATGAAATGAGTATTGTTTCAGTATTTGATGTTAGCCAGAAGTGGTCTTTACAAAAAGTGCAACACCTACAGAAATGGTTAAATCTCCAAGTAAACTTGTAAAAGTCACGTCAATCAAGCAAGAAAAGCCAAGAAAGCCAAAAATAAACTTTAATAAAAAAGCAAGCTCTCTTCATTCTTCTGACTTCTTAAGAAGTTATAAAACAAGAATCAACAAAGATCTAAATATATTGCAAAATAATTATTGTAATTTCAACAATTTACAAGTGACTTAATCAGCTCTTAAAGTAACAGACTTTTTTTTTCTTTTTTTTTTTTTTTTTTTTTCTTTTTTTTCTTTTTTTCATTACTAACTTTTTTGTTATTTTTTACAGTTTAATAGGGTTTACTTCCTTTTACTTTTAACATGTTTTACTGATTAACATGTTCGTTTGTTTAAGAGCTTAAGTGGTCTTTGCAGCACCCACAATGTGCTCAACAATGACCCTTTCTGCAATTTGTATGGAGTTACATGTATCGGTAACATATCTAAGTATGATTGTAAATTATTTTTTATAAGACCTATTGTTCCTACTACTACTGGAATTGTCTGGGTATCTTTCTTCCACATTGTCCTCATTTCTGCCTGCAAATCCTGTATCTTATGACTTTGTATCTCTTTGTACATAAAACACTGTAGTCACTGGGTGTAGTGATTTCAATGATCAGTGCTACTCTTGTCTTCTTTTCATGGACTACTATATTTGGTTTTCTTACATCTATTTTTTGAACTGTTGGTAATGGATGATCGCATGTGCTATAAACTTCAACATTTTCTATGATGCTTTGTGGCTCATGTTTCCAGTGCTTTTCAGCTACTTCAGTATTATAATTTTTGCACAATCCCCAATGCAACAGTCTTGCCACATTATTATGCCTTTCAGTATACAGTCCTTCTGACATTAGTATATAGGTTTATAGGTTCATAGGTTCATACTAGGCTATCTGCCCAAGGGCATTTATAAGCCTAGCACATAGTTATGTGGCTTTCGCCACCCCTTTAGTTTGAATAAAACTATGCCTATTATTTTGCTGTGCCTCTGTCAAGCAGTGACACTGAAGTAATCCCTGGGGTATATCTGCGATCTCCCATCCATTGGTCAAGATTCCTCTTGAACAAGGCCAGCGAGGTGCTCTGCCTCACATGTACCGGGATTTTGTTCCACAGCATAGGGAGTCTCTGGGTGATGAATCTGTCCCTCCAGCACGTTCTATTAATAACCGTGTCAAGGTTTAACTCTCCCCCCCTTGTGGTTTTGAGGATCTAGATTTTTGAGGTGAAGCATATTCATCAAATCTGGGTTTGACATGGCCTTATATGTCAGGCACAGGTCACCTCTGAGCAGACTGAATAGAGCTGGAGTTCTTTCAGTCGGGCAGCATAAGACATATTTTTGAGACCCTTTATCCTTTTGGTGAGGAACTTTTGGGGCCTTTCCAGCTTCTGCAGGTGTTGGGTCAGATACATTCCGAATGTGGCATTGTACTCAATCATAGGTCTAATGAGTGATGAGTACAGGGGGATGATGACCTCCCTTGATCTAGATGTGAATCCCTTCATGATCAGGTGGGCAATGTAGAAGGTTTTCCTGACTACTTTAGCAACATGAATGTCAAACGAAAGGCTAGTGTCAACCTGGGTCCCCAGGTCCCTGATGACTTCTTCTATGCTCAGTGGATTGCCACCTATATGGTAGCTAGGGGTAATCTTGTTTTTCCCAAAGGGTATGACTATGCATTTCTTGGCGTTTAACTTTAGGCCATGGCTCTGGCACCAGTTATCCGTTTCACAACCAGCAACAAGATATGTAACTGTTTCCAATTCTGTTTTACAAACCCTACAATTGTCTGTTTCTCTCACATGTTCAATGGACTTTGTAAACCAACATGTACATAGTCCCCTGTCTTGAGTCAAAGATATTAACCTTTCATCTTTTTGTTTAAATTCACCTCTCCCTAACCATTCCTGCATTCGATCCTGATAAACATGAGGCTGTTCCAAGAGTTTTCTATACTTGCTACTATATTTATACATTTTCCACATTTCTTGCCTTCTCATCTGATCCTTCACCTTATATTCTTTCTTTTGTTTTTTTGGCACATTCATTTGCTGCCTGTTTTTTATCTGCTTCTGGTTTGATTTCCATTCCCACTTGATGCTGATATGCTTCTGCTAAATTAAGCAGGAGAAGGCATCTTAGACTTGTTCTCCTCATGTTGCAAAACGTTTGCTACATTAGGTCAACTCAGTTTCTCTATTTTTTTAATTTCTCCAAGTCTTTTGGGTTTCTAATACCATGATGGGAACAGACCCCATTCCTAAGTTAAAGTACGATTAAAGTTCATGAAATTAATGTTAGCTCCATCTTTGATGTCAGCCAAAAGTGCTCTTCACAGCACCAACAGTGTGCCCAGTATTGATTCCTTCAGCAATTTCTAAGGAGTTACATGTATTAGTAACATATCTAAATAGGACTGTAGATTATTTTTTGTAAGACACGTTGCTCCTACTACTATTGGGACTGTCTGGATATCTTTCTGCCATATTGCTCTAGTTTCTGCCTGCAAATCTTAATATTTTATTACTTTGTGTCTCTCTGTATGCAGGACATTGTAGTCACTGGATTTCAATGATCAATGCTACTTCTGTCTTCCTTTCATTGACCACTATATCTGTTTTTCTCGCATCTGTCTTTGGAACTGTTGGTAATGGGTGATCCCATGTGATGTAGACTTTATCATTTTCTGTGATATTCTGTGGCTCACGTTTCTAGTGTTTTTCAGCTACTTCAGTATTATAATTTTTCACAATCCCCAGTGCAACATTCTTGCCACACTATTATGCCTTTCAGTATACAGTCCTTCTGCCATTAGTTTTTCGCAATCAGCAACAAAGTGTGTGACTGTTTCCAGGTCTGTTTTACAAAACTTACATTTGTCTGCTTCTCCCACATGCTCAATGGACTTTGTAAACCAATGTGTACATAGTCCACTATCTTGTGCCACCAGTGTTAACCTTTCATCTTTTGGTTTGAATTTTCATCTCCTTAACCATTTCTGCATTTGATCCTGATTGACATAAGGTTCTTCCAAAAATTTTCTATACTTGCAACTATATTTATGCATTTTCCACATTTCTTGCCTTCTCATATGATCCTCCATTATGAGTTTATTTAGCAACAGATGATCCTTGGTTCCATATGACTTTTGTTTATTACCTTTTTGTTCTATTGCCATGACTGAATTTTCTTCTAAATGACTATAAACTCTTGTCAGCATCAATTCCAGTGTATGGTTTCTTTGTCATCGGAAGTCAAGTTATTGGTCTATAATTTTTAGGATAACTTGCAGGTTCACTCTTAAGTAGGAGCATTGTTTTTCCTGCTGCTAATCAGGTTAGTCTCTGTTCGGGGTGTGCCTATACATAGTTCTTACTCATGGCTAAATTCTCATGCAAGGATATTAATACTTTTAGCCAGAAGTTAGGTACTGCGTCTGGGCCTGGGGTTTTCCATTTGGATGCTTTTCTTAAATTTATCTCTCGTTCTGGCTGTTACTTCATCCCATTTCATGTTCTGTACATTTAAACTTCTTATTGTTTCTTTTACTTCTTCTATCCATTTAGCATCTTTGTTATGTTCCACAGGATTTTCATAGATATTTCTCCAAAATTTATCTATTTCTTCTTTTTTGAGTGGTCTTTCAATTCCTTTTGCCTTGTTCCCAAATTGTCTATAAAACATTTTGGGGTCATCAATAAATTGCTTATTTTGTACTTTTCTTTTATAATTGTCTCTGTATCTTCTAAGTTTTTCTGCCTTTGCTGAGAATTTTAGTTTATTATTTGCAATAATGCAAGATAGTGCCTGAGATATTATAATACTGTGCATTGATTTTATCACGTCTATCTTTCTGAGTATTTTTGTTGATATGTTCCCTCCCCTATACTCTTCTAACAGTGACACTTCTTGCCTTAATTGCTTTATAGTTTCGTCTATTCGATACTTCCATGATGCTTTTCAATTTCTCCCCTTTCTTTCCCTTACTGCCCTGTGTTCTTTTGGTAGAATTTTATCTGTTATTAATTTAGCTGCACAGTAATATATTCTGTTTACTTATGTTATCAATGGGTCTATATTCCCATGATGACAGGGCAGTTCATTGAACGCCCTGACATCAACACATATACAACAAAATGTCAGTATCTCAAACGGCCACAATAGCGATTTTTTTTCCCCAGGGAAAAAAATCTCTTGGCCAATAACAAACAAACCAAACCGACAGACAAAATAAAATCTGGGTCTTCACCCCCCCACACACACCTCCCCTACTTAAATATATCAACTCCGCCATCACACTACAGTGGATGGAGTAAACGGGAAATTCCTGACAATGGCCCAGTGATTTTTTTCCCTGTGAATATTGGCATTTTGTTGTATATGTATCGATATAAGGGCATTCGATGAACAGCCCTGTTGACATGGGAATATAGACCCTTATTATCACATGACTCTCTATGAACAGTCCTAATTACTGTTCATTTGTTTATCAAACATCTGACTTTTGAGGATTTATTGACCTTCTGAAGTCTATTTCTTTCATTAATCTTAATATGTCTATCTATCTCTATTAAATCAAGCAACTCTTTTCCTAGCTCATTTTCTTCTAAAATGAGGGCACATTTTTTTGTTCACCATTGCCTGCTGGTATTCTATAGAGAGTTCTATAGCATCTTCCTGTGGCACATTCTCTTCAATTTCATCCTGTGTCATCCATTGTTCTGTCATATGTGAACTCACTGGCCTATTCCTCCTCAACATTGACTGCGTCAGAGTTGCCATGGTTTTCTGTTGCTTCCCTTGCTGTCCAGCTTCAAGTGAATGTTTGTACTGGTTTCCTGTGGAATGCTCCAAAATATCTTCATGTGGCAACTGACCACTTGCTTCCTGTTCCACTGGTTTCTCCTTAATTTGGATGTCCATTTCTCTATCCTGCTGTGGTGCTTTCTGAGTTAGGTTTTCTGCACCGAATCCTTCACTTCGCAGGTACACCATAACCTCAGTTTCTATTTCTTTAACGTCTCCATTACTAATCTCCTTTTCTACTTTTCCTATTTGGCTTCTTATTTTTTGCATTGTAAAGTTTTCCTTGTCTGGATTCCTTTGCCTGTATTTCTCTTCAAATATCTTTGGTGCTGCACTTTTTGTATTGATTAATTTTACTTTCTCCTTTGCATAAATATTACACCATATTAAATCTCTTTTCCTTTCCCGTGTCCGTATTTCTTCTTCAGATGTCTCCTGATCTTCCTGTTTTTCCTTACTTTTGGGACTCATTCCATCATGCTGTGATGTAACTTGTGTTAGATCTTCTACACCAAAACATTCACTTCACAGGTATTCTATAACTTCAGCTTCCATTTTTTTTAACTTCTACTTTACTAATCTTCTTTTCTACATTCCCTCTTTGTGATATTATTTTTTTAGTGTGAAATTTTCCATATCTGGATGCCTTTGCCTATATTTCTCTTTGAATATCTTTTGGGGATGCCTTTTTTGTATTGATCAGTTTGTCTTTCGACTTTGCATAAATATTGCACCATATCACATCTCTCTTTCTTTCCCATGTCCATATTTCTTTTTTATACTTTTCAAAACTCTCTAGGTTTTGTTGTTTATATTTTTGCACTTTCTCAGATGCTTCTTTTTCCAAACAGATCTGGTTTGATTTCCATTCCAGCTTGACACCAATATAATTCTGCTAAACTAAGCAGAGAAGGCATTTTAGAGTTGTTCTGTTCATGTTTCAAAAATGTTTACTACATTTGGGTCTTGTGAGGTTAACTCAGTTTCCACTGAGACACATCCAATGTCTTCAGAGATGCATTTTCTGAATGTTTACTATTAAATCTCTGACAGTCCCCCAGATTTACTAATCTTCCATGCAGAACTAATCTAGTCCTGCACCGAAGCAGCAGTTTAAAAGGAGGACGGCAGTGTGCCATGCATATTAATGAAGGTGCACTGCCTTAGCTCCAAATCCTATATGGAGTATGGACAAGTGCAGGGGGCGTGTCTGAGAGCAGAGCTCTCAGAATAAACACGCCCCTGCAAAGTAGAATAGAAGAAAGTGTAAATAAATAAGCGAGACCGCTCATAGGTGTCTGCATATCCCCACCAACAGTCCTCATGTGTTCAACAGCAACAGTACATTTAAATAAAACGAAGAAACCCTTTTATTTATTTTTTTAAAACCCTGAGTACAGCTAATTGTAGGTGCGCAGGTTTGCGCATCGCTTAGCTACAGTTAAAGCAGATGAAAAGGCTGAAGAGGATAACAAGGAATATATACGCAAATAAAACAACACAGCAATAGTGTAGTGGTTAGAGCATCTACCTAACGAACAGGCATTTCCGGTTTGAGTCCCACTGCAGCACATACCATTTTCCATGTGAAATCTGTATATGAACATATTTTTACATCTTTTTGCTGTATAACCTACATAATAACATTTAAATGTGAACTGAAGCACTGCATTAAATGCACATGTGAAGAGTCAGTGTCATAATGAATAAGGCAGTAGTAAGCAGGTGTAAGCACTGATAAGCAGTAGTAAGCATATATAAGCACTAATAAGCGTGTTTAAGTGCATTTGCACAGGGGTAAGCATTGCCTACACAGATTAAGCAAAGTAGAAGCTGAGTGTAACAAACTGTAACCGAAGGTTAGCAGTGCTTACCAGTGCGCAAACCTGCGCAAACCCGCTTACAAATGCTTTGAAGTACCTTAATCACTCTGTACCCAACGGTCCATGTTCTGCCCAGCAACAAAATAAACTGCCTCTGTAAGGATAGAACTCAGGACCTATAGTTGCAGTAATTAACCACTAAGCCATCATAGCAACAGATATGAATGAGGTATCAGCAAACTAATCCTCACCACAGGAAAATCAAACCAAACGTGAACTGAATCTATGTACAGTGTGAAGTGGTATAACCTGCTACATAACATAAATATGTGAGCTGGAGTACTGCAGTAAGCATAGATGTGAGGTGTTATTGTAATAAAGTGTAGAAGTAGTAGAAGTGTAGAATCATGAATACCAAACACATATAAAACCTGTAATGAAGAATAAATCACTGCCAAATGGCAAATATAATGCTAATTAACTATTAAACAATGCTAACCGTAGCACAGCTCAAGTTAGTAAGTGTAAGCAATGTGTAGGGAAGCCATTTCAATCTGCCTAGTGGTATATCTCTTTAAGCAGTGTCAACCTTATGTAAGCAGGTGTGCCCATAGCTTAGCCTTTTCAAAACTGGCCAACCACAGGAAAGTGTGGGAAATTGGCCATATTTAAATCCCACAGGTGGGAATAATCATAACTGGTTGTAGCTTCCTACTGCAGGCAGAATGGCTGCTGTGGGTGAAGGCACTTAATTTAGAGTGCAGCGCTGGGGTATCCAGGAGTCAAAGATCATGGTATAGCTCCTGGTAAAACACCATGAGCAGAGACTACTGCAGGGCCAGTACCAGAGCTCGCAGTATAAAATGGAGGCCTGGGACAGTCTCATGCATGACCTCACCAGTGCCATAAATATCCCCCGGACTGGTGAGCAGGCAGGCACCACCTGAAGTGGTGGAGGGGGGATGTACTTGAAAAGTGGATCCAGGAGTCTCGGCAGATGCCCAGTGCCCCAGTACTGAGTAAGTACTCATTCTACTAGGTAGTAAATAATTGCCTAGTTTGTGTATAATATGGAGAGGTATGGCTAAATATCACTGTATTTCTCTGACAGCTGCAGATGAGTGGGCTGTGAACCAGCAAGCCCATGATGCTAGGCTGCAAAGGCTGTGTCGTGAGGTAGGTTAGTATTTAGTCTGCATGTACTGTCATAACAAATAAATATAAGAGCCTTGGAAAGTGTTGTACCAGTAGAAATAAAAGTTTAATAGTATGTGAATAAAGGTATAACCTCTAGAGTGCTTCTGTTTACTCTTCTCTCATATGTTGGCAATCTGTTCCATACTATAAATAGTACTGTTGTATCTTAAGCAGTGTCACCCACACCGTGGTATGCAGATAAAATGTGTATGAAGTCCTGTATAACAATGTTGGAAGTGCCAAGAGGTCAGTCATATTGTACAAGTTAGGTAGACTTAGATAATAAACAGTTGAAAGCTTTACATCAATTCCCTGATAGTACAGTATACTGTGATGTTAGCTATAATTTTTTGTCACACACAGCAGGGGGTTGAATCCCGGGAGTGCTACTAAGTTATATGCATAATCATACCCAGCAACTGTACAGGATTTGCTAGAATGTTCAAATTGAAAGTTGTATTTATATTCATACCCCACTACTCTTCCAATCTGTCCAGCATGTCCAGATAAATGGCCCATATCAACAGCCTGGTACCCTGTTCCCCTGAAAATTCAGTGTGATGATCCAAGAAATGTAGGCAGCTGTCAATGAAACATGTACATAGTCAGAGAATGTATATGAAAACAAACCTGTCATTCTAGCACCTCACCCAAAGTGTATGACAGCAATTTTCAACATGTGTTGCATTAACACCTGCAGCCTGTCATGCCTGTATGTAAGACACAGGTCACATATATAATAATCTATAAACGTACCAGTGTACAATTTAAGGCCATTGGGTAGTGTAATAATACATGTAAGGGAAAGATCACTGCAGTGACTAAGAATTTTGTGAAAACTACAATGATATATTAGTTGTTAATTGAACTCTCTCTCTCACCCCTACCATATGTGCAAAATAACTCAATGACACTCCTCAACTGGTATGTGTACACTCCAAACTTTTGTTGGGACATATTTCCTAATGGTTTATAAATATTCACATTTGTTTCTATGCATGTGCCATGTTACAATACACCCATATTGGTGGCCTGTTGCTATCAATGAAATCTGCATGCTCCTGTAATGGCCACTGTTGTTCCATATATGCATGTGTTCTGCTTGCTCTGCAACTGGGTTAAATCTGGTGTTCTGGGTTAATGGGAATACCTATGCATGCTGTTATAACTAATCCTGAATGCTGTTGGCTGTTACTAACCCATATCTGTCATAAACCTGAGACAGCACAGCTCGTATGGGAAGGCCAGTCCCAGCGGGCCCACCTGTCCCACCTCAGCTGGCCATGGCACCAGGCACCAGAACATCTGGGGTCCAGCCTGGGATCTCCTCCGCCGTGGGTCCTGCACCTCCTTTGGGTGGAACCACTGCAGGGGATGGGGCTTGCCCCCTCCATGACAGGCGCGGAGGGGAACTTGTCACCCGTCAACAGGTCTGGGCCGTGGTGCATAGGGAGCTCGATCTGGAGTATCGAGAGCAGCTACGATAGCTTGAGGGCCGAGTGGCGCTATTAGAGGGTGAGCCTGCCCCTCTTACACAGCCCCAGCACAGTGACCTTTAGGGCCGTGAAGGTGCAGTCATGACTGCCCATGGGTGGGGGCCTCAGTCCCACTGTTTCCAGTTGGGGGCTCATGGGCTTGCGACTTCCAAACACCCCTCCCCGTCCAAGGTTTTTACCCCCCACATGTGTCATATACCGGCCCTGTATGCATCTTGTGTGTCTTGTCTATTAACCTACCCAGCCTACCTCTCCAAATATACCTACTACCCCTCCCCAACATCCCACTCTCACCTGAAAAAAAAGGGATATCTGTTCCCACAAAAAAATCTCACCCCATACATAGCTGTCCATTTTGCACACGTGTTCACTGGGCACATGTAATCTGGCCTAATTAGCATCACAATGAATATATGTTGTCCTCACCCCTCTCTCAGGGGGTTGAGGGTCCAAATGTACCTGCAAATTTAGTGTGTATACACAGCTGTTGCTGTAGAAGAAATGGGCAGCAATAGACCTTTCCTATACCCTTCCTGCACATGCCTAGCTATTTTCCTTACTGTCTTTCCCTCTTTGTGTCCCGTTTTTCACCACTTTCCTATCAACTCCTATTTCTTTTCTTTTAAAGAAATTAGTGCGGGGTTAAGTGGCAGTAAGAACTGTTAAGCAGCAGTAAGTGGGTTTGTGCGGGTTTCTGTGGGGATAAGCCATGCCTACACAGGTTGAGAAATTCCGAAGCTAACTGACTGTAAGAAAACATAAGCAGAGGTTGGCAGTGCTTACTGGCACACAAACTCGAGCAAACCCGCTTACAACTGCTTAAAAGGGCCTTAATCACTCTGTATCCAACGTCCCTTGTTCTGCCCAGCAACAAAGTAAACTGCCTCTCCAAGGCTCGAACCAAGGACCCTGCACTCCATACACAAAATGATCTACCACTAAACCATGGCAGATATGCATAACCTGATGTTTTTACAAACATATCATCCAGCACAGTCAACAGTACAGGAAATGTATTAATATCATACCATACAACCTTTTAATGCAAGAAGTCTGGACAAAGTATGCCACACTGCAGTACAAATAGGGATATCTGTCAACTAATGCTCTAATACACTGAACATTTTGCTTGTTACACAGTTATATGTATTAGACCACATATGTAGAAGGAGATGAAGTCTGAAACACAAAAGTGCTGGCACTAGTTACTGACTTCATTTCTGCGATCATCCATGACAATTGCCAAGAGAATGAGGAACAGGCCAAAATATGAGCTGAACATGCATGGTCATATGGACAGATATATATCTGTAAATGTAGACAGATAGACAGCTATAAGTAGATATATATATATATATATATATATATATATATATATATATATATATATATATATGACTCATAAATAATCATATAACATCAGTTGTATAGAGATACATGCATATGTTCATATGTATGTATATATATATATATATATATATATATATATATAGATATATATATATATATATATACACATATATATATATATATATATATATATATATATATATATATATATATATATATATATATGTACATATATATATATATATATATATATATATATATATATATATATATATATATATATATATATATATATATATATATATATATATATATATATATATATATATATATATATATATATATATATATATATATATATATATATATATATATATATATATATATATATATATATATATATATATATATATATATACACACATATATAGCCATATGAGATATATATAGGTACATACACATATACACAGACAAAAGGTATCAGTAGCCATACATATGTAGAAGTAGTGTGGAAGTACTGGGTGCAAAGTATATCCTTCAGCCAAAAGCCCTTTAACTGCCACCTGTGAAATGTCTAGTGTGGCAACTATTCCCACAAATGAGAATACTGACATTAAACATATAATCACCCACAATTCAAAGGACATGACATGACACACAGGTATGCATATGCAGATAACCTTTATTTGTGTACTATACAATAATGTATGTTAGTAATTACACCACTTAATGTTTGAAATATGTAATCAGTGATGAATGCAAGGCCCACACAAAACAGTAGATGCAAGCAATGTGTATATATACCATACTATGGTGTCCAGGCCAAGGCCTTCAATTAGTACAACAGTAGATACAGGATTTGCTTTCAAGATACGTAACAATCAACAATTATGGATGTAGTTCAGCAGCCTCCAATTACACCCTGTAGTCAAGACCTAGGGGGAAAAGTAACACTTGTGTTAATGTCACAGTATCTTGTACATAACATTGCTTAACCTAACACCTCGCTATCACAATGAATGACCCTCGTCTTAAGAGGTATATCCATGAAAAGGTGTCATAGCCTAGGTTAATGGCATAGAACCTCCCCATAAAAGGCTGTACAAGGGCAAGGAACACTGTGTACCACACACTTACCTCTGGAATGTACACGTGCACATATGTGTTCTCCAGCTGTTGTTCCTATATATATGGACTTGGTTCAACAGTTGGTGTGGGAGTCCATGACATGATTGGGATGATAGCAGTAATTCTAGCAGTAAATAATGATAAGCCATTACCTAACAACCCCTTTCTGTATCACAGCAGGACAAAGACTGGCATATGTGTGGAGGACAGAGGCAGGAACATAGGGCCATATTTGCATTATTGCTGTTACACACCCTGGAAATTGCTGGTGTTACAGGATTCGTTGCAGCATACCTTTATGCAGGAATACGATACGGAAATACAAATGGATGTAGCCATGTACTGATAGCACTCAACAGACAGAATGCCACTGATATATCTGGGACAATACCTGTGGGGTGTACAGACAAAACCCAACAGCCAATCCCTCTGGTATCACATGGATAGGTCCACAGTTGAGAGCTATTTAGACAGACATGAAAAAGTACCATCTACAGAGAAACCTTATAAAACCAGAAAGATACAATACACACAACAACACTCCTCACGCTGTCTGTAGGTCTGGAACCTTACCCAAATGTGAATTTCGCCTGTGTCTGCAGGTTCTGCTGTAAGAGGTATTGCTACCAGCTGTCTGTAATACTGATGTCCACACACAGGAAGGATGTCATCCTTACTGGAAAGATGAAGGGACAACGCCCACAGAAGTCAGTAATTTAAAGTACAGGGCTGCCATGACAGTGGTTATCTGAAATACTACACAGCAGGTTGCATGCAATTAGGAACTGGAGGACACTGACTGGTGCAGAGGCCACCACCTGATCATGTGCAATACCAACAAAAGCATGCTGCAATCTATTCAAACCAACTCAATCACTTTGCTGGAGATACTGAGAGATAGAGAGAGAGAAAGAGAAAAAGAAAAAAAAAACAACTTTAATAAAAGTAACAAAGCTCAGGGTTGTGTTACAGTGCAAAAAAACATAAAAGGTATGTGAAACCGATATGCATTTACTTGCATGTAGTATATGGCATAGAATAATAGGATGTATAATGTGAAAGGATGTATATGTGCCATCAGTACTTGTTCCTGTAATGATGTTCTGCTCAACAACTGCTCTGGACAACAGTGTCAGTCCCTTTGGGCAGTGGAACATACCTGTCAACTGTGCAGATCAGCAGTGAATGGCAAAGATGTGACCCATGATATCTGTGTTCCTAACATCACTGTGGCCAACAGCTGGTGGGGGTATTAATACTGCCATGATAGACACATGGGTGTGAGACCACACCACCTGCAGGAAAGTCATGTTAAAGTGTAGCATAGCATGACCAACTGCCATAGCAGTATTATATGCTTATCTAAAATCTGTCACCATATATACTCCCCTAAAACAGTTCAGCTGTGAAGTAAAGAGTGTTACAAGAGTGTGGACCAGATTTTTGTATGCACCCCGCATACAGATACATGTATGTGTGATACATATTCACAGCTGTGTATGTCTACAGAACCTCGGACAGTTATACATATATATAGGTATATAAACAACACATAATGATATCTACACATATATGCACATATGTATATATACATATATATATATATATATATATATATATATATGTATACATACAGATATATATATATATATATATATATATATATATATATATATATATATATATATAATATAGATATATGTGTGTGTGTGTGTGTGTGTGTGTGTGTGTGTGTGTGTGTGTGTGTGTGTGTGTATGTGTGTATGTCTGCATATATATATATATATATATATATATATATATATATATATATATATATATATATATATATATACATATATAAACACAAACAGACCCAAACACACATATACGTAATACTGACACGACTAGGTATACACACATAGTACATGTCCCCTGCCATGACATGTGTGAGAGAACATCACACATCAATACCCAACATATAGACACACCAGTACATGGCTGCAAAATGGAGTGTGGAGTGTGGTGTGTAACTCATGTTGAGAACACATCGCAATTGTTTGAGAAGGTGGGATATATATGCTGGTGAAGGATATTAAGCACATAGTGGTATGTAGGTTTGGTTGGGTGATAAACAAGACAGCATACAAGGCTGGCATATGACACATGTGGTGGTTAAACAATGTGGATGGGTAGTTGCATTTGGAATGTGGAGGCCATTGAACCCCCATATGGGAACAAAGGGAACATGGTGCCCACCCATGGACAGTCACGACAGCATCTACATGGTCATAAAGGTGCATGGGCTGTGGGCTGAGCAGGAGGAACATGCATGTCGACCCTTGTGTATGTGTACTGTATGCCTCCTTGTGATGTAGCACATACCCCATGTCGCTGTGTAGCACCTTATGCACAAGACCCTGGACCTAACTGGGTGACAGACATATGTCTGTGTGTGCTCCATGGGGGGAGACACCATCCCCTGAGGTGGTTCCACATGAAGGTAGTCCCTGAACAATAGATAATGAGGTTCTGTGGTGGGTCACGGATGTGATGTGGACTGGTAAAATGTGCACATTAGGTGGGAGTGGTGTTCCTGCTGGCAAATAACCCCTATATATATTGTTGTGTAACTGTCATGGAACATATGTGGGTTGTAATAGTCCACACAATCCCAGAATATGTCCAACAGCATGCATAGATATCCCCAATAACACAGAATGGCAGATGTGTAGCAATCACATAGCAAGCATACCACATGCATATGTGGAAACATAGTGGCAGTGACAATGGCATGCAGGGGAAATACTCTGTAACAGCCCAGCAACTCTAGTGTCCCCACAGGGAGCATGTCTATAAACACATAGCAGAAAGTGTTGTACAATACAATATATGTCCCAATGGTACATATACAGGAGACATACCACTTGCGTTGTGTGAACATTAAGTTGGAGCTGATATGGTGGCAAGAGACTGATATGTGTATTGTATTATGGTAAATGTGCCATATGAGTTGCTCAGACATATGTCCATCTTTATGTCTTTCAGGAAGTATGTCGCACCTGAGGAATCCCACCTACTGTGCCACTGAGGATGACATAATACTCACCAGCATCATCCAGAACTACCAGCTGCTGTTCTCATGCACAAGCCAGGACCAGAGCAAACAGCCATGTGGAACGATGTGGTCTGCAGGGTGAATGAGGTGGGGATGCACAGCCATACATATGAGCAAGTCCACCATCATTGTAGTAACCGGCTCCTCCATGTACATCGCCATGTCACTGCCATGTGGGGTGACCACCTTGCAACAGGGGGAGGGCCATAACATCCATCCTCCTCACCAGAGTGGAGGAGCTTCTCATGAGCCTGGTAGCATCTGCCCGCCTACAAGAGCTACAGACATATACAGTCATGGAGGTGAGTACTACACACACACCAGACATAGAGCATGCAGGTAAGGTTCCAGGGCATATCAGTAGACCACTGTTGTGTATGCATGTGTACAGGTAGATCATGCATATGTGAGATGTGGAGTATGTTGCTGTGTAGTACTGATAAGCAACAATGCATAATCTGTAGTACTGTGGACTTCAGCTGTTGTTTTACTGTAATATTGCAGCCACCCTGTAGCAATGCCATAGCTATGGCCACTGACGTCAACTCTATCTCATCTCAATGTAAGTACCTCTGGGATACCAGCAAGGCAGCGGCTGGATGCCGGTGAGTATGGTTTAAGGTTATGCTTGGCGATTCACTGTGCATGTCATAGCTAAGCTGTAGGCTATGTACACATCTAACACACCTACCCATAATGCATGCTTTACATGTTCACTGACAGAGCACACACCTCACTAATGGGACTACCAGCCTCAAACACATGCAATACACAAACCATTTCAGACAACTGTGGCTGCACTCCAGTGCACATTGCAAGGCACAGCTGACATCTGCCTAACATACACAGCTATGTCATACACAGAGCAGTTGAACATGCTACACATAAAGACATACAACTCCCTCTGCAAACACATGCTCCAGGGTCCTAAATTTCATCAACACATTACACAGAACATACTGGATGGGTAGGGCTCTGTCCTGGGGAATCCCACACTCTGGAATGGACAACCCATTAATGTCAGGCAATGCTGCTCATTGGCCCTCTTTACAAAAACTTGAAAACTGGATGGGAAATGGGGAATTCACCCTGGGTAGTACATCTGTACCACAGCCTGACAGGGGCACAGGGGAATAACATTAGTGGGTGGTGCATGGCTCAGAACCCCTGTGGCTAGGCTTATGTAGGCCCCAGGACCAATAGACCAGTACTCTATTAGCATGGAGAACATAGATATCTGTGCAGTAACAGAAACCTGGTTCAGGGCTCCCGAGAGCACCCCAGCACTACCAGGTTATACCTCATACCCTACTTTATGGCCCCAAAACTTGGACTGAACCACAAAAGGAGAGGGAGTATCGATATTCATCAAAGATACCCACACCTCCAGGTTGGTGGCAAAGCACGAAGCATCAGAGATTATCCATGTGCAACTAACAGTGGGTAAAACTGCCTTCCAGTTTATAGCCTGCTACAGACCACCTCCCAAACCCAGGAACCCACTCGGTCTTCCTGAGAACACTGGAAAATATGAAGGTCTCTCCAAACACCATTATATTGGGACTTCAACTACCCAAACATAGACTGGGAGCATTACTCTAGCTCCAACACCCTAGCCCAAAGGTTCCTAGAATTCATAAACTCAAATGCTATGGAACAACTTGTTACCACTCCCACAAGAGGGGAAAACATACTGGACCTGATCATCACCAACATGGGGACTCTATGCTCCAGACCAGAAGTGTATCCCTCACTGGTAAGATCAGACCATAAACTGATCTCACTGGATATTCACATCCCGACCCCACCCCCTGCCCAGAAAACCACAGTGAAAAACTTCTCTAAAGCAAATTTCACACTCCTCAAAACCGAGGTGGAATCGTTCAAAGCCCCTGGGCCTGTGGAAAATACGGCCCAGACGGCAGAATGGTTTATGAATGTATTCTATGAACACCTTCAGGAATGCATGGATCATGCAATCCCAAATAAAACCAAGACCCAATCCTCCAAAGGCAGGCATCCTGTCTGGTGGACCCCAGCCATAAACAAACTATACAAAAGAAGGAGGAAGCTACTACATGATAGAGCAAAATCCCAAAAAGGGAAGGCATCTCTGATCAGTATTAGCAAAAAACTAAGGGCACTCATAAAATCATCTAAGGCCAGTTTCGAGAGAAAAATTGCACAGGACACTAAGGATAATCACAAGGCTTTCTTTAGTTATGTTAGGAACCTGGGTGGGAATTCCCAAATATGCTCAGAATTAGTCCAAAATGGCAAAAAATACACCAAACCCACAGACTTTGCCAACATCCTAGCTGACAGGTTCAGCACAAACTTCTCCCCCCCTCCCCACCAAAAGGGCAAATATCTATCCCAGCAGAGTGCTGCCCCCCTGACATCTCAGATGCTCAGGTAAGAGCCGCCCTATCCAAAGCAAAAAACACAGCATCAATGGGACCAGACAGTGTCCTGGGCTGCGTCCTACATAAACTCCAAGAAGAGCTAAACCCAAACATAAAACTACTGTTCAATCTCAGCCTTACTACAGGATATGTACCCAAAGAGTGGCGTACAGCAACAGTGGTCCCTCTCCACAAAGGTGGTGCCTCAACTGACCCTGGAAACTATCACCCCATAAGCCTGACTAGCTTGGTCTGCAAAGCTATGGAAAGGATCATCATGGACCTCATAAATAAAGATATTGGGGACCTACAGACACTGGATCCTACCCAGTTTGGCTTTGTTATGGGCAGATCCTGCCTCTTAAACCTGGTCGACTTCTTTGAAACAGTCACCAAGGCCATTGACGAAGGGAAGGTGGTCCACACAGCCTACCTGGACCTCGCAAAAGCCTTCGATACAATACCCCACTCGGGCATTATAGATAAGCTCACCAACTTAAATATAAACCCCTATGTCACTAGATGGGTTGCAAACTGGCTCAAGGACAGAACCCACATGGTTAGAATTGCCGGAGCCATGTCAGACTCCAAACCAGTTACAAGCGACGTCCCACAAGGCTCAGTCCTGGGACCTCTCTTGCTCAGTATATATTTTTCGGAGGTACAGGCCAACACAGAAGGACTGTGGCTGACCAAGTTCATAGATGACTGCAAACTGGGTGCCATAATGGACTCTCCAGCCGACACAAGCATCCTCCAAAAGGGCCTCATAGAAACAGACAACTGGTGCCAGAGCCATGGCCTCAAGCTAAATGCCAAAAAGTGTATAGTCATCCCCTTTGGCAAAAACAAAGTGCCCACAAATTACCACATAGGTGGTAATCCATTAAGTACAGAAGAAGTAATTAGGGACCTGGGGACCCAAGTTGATAGCAATCTCTCATTTGAAACCACGTGGCCAAAGTGGTTAGAAAAACATTTTATATAGCCCACCTAATCATGAAGGGATTCCCATCTAGATTAGGGGAGGTCATCGTGCCTCTTTACTCATCCCTCATCAGCCCCATAATCAAGTACAATGCCCCTTTTGGGATGTACCTTACCAAACACCTGCAGCAACTGGAAAGACCTCGAAAGTACCTCACCAAGGGGATCAAAGGGCTCAAACAGATGCCATATGCTGCCCGGTTAAAGAAACTCCAGCTCTACTCAGTGGCATACCGCCTGCTCAGAGGCGACCTGTGCTTGACGTATAAAGCCATGTCAAACCCAGAATTAAGGGACATGCTGCAACTCAAAAAATCCAAATCCCATCGAGCTACGCGCCGACGCCGAGACTTGAACCTCAGCACTGAAATAAATAGGACATGCTGGAGGGACAGATTCATAACTCAGAGGCTCCCTTCACTCTGGAATAAAATCCCAGTCCAGGTTAGGCAGAGTCCCTCATTGACTCTCTTCAAGAGGAATCTTGATGAGTGGATGGGAGATCGTAGGTTTACCCTGAGTATCACTTCTGTGTCACTGTTAGACAGAGGCACAGTATAGTAATCTCAAAAAAAGGCATAGCAAAATTAATTTAAAATGGGTGGCGAAATCCAAACATACTCTGGCTAGGCTTATAAATGCCCTAGGGCAGATAGCCTAGTATGAACCTATGAACCTATGAACTCACCTATGAACCTATGTGTACCACAGACAACATCATCCAGGGCTCAATAATGGTCAATAATGGACTCTACACTCAGTATAGGTACAGTACATTGTGTCTGTGGTCAGTCTAATGGTAGTCTGTCACTCATATATGCACCACTTATGATGACATCTGTGAACCCACATCAGGTATTCACTAAACATATGTGTCCACATGTAATCCAGAAATATACATAGGCTGTGAGCAGCAGCAGAAACACAACTGACACACAGATACACATCCTGCAATGGTGTGTACACCTGTGAGGTATGGTGCACAGTACATGCCAGGGTGCTGAACAGATGCACAACAATTCTGTAGACATGACTGCAGTGTACTCCGGGGGGGGGGGGGTGACCATCACCTACTAACAGAAGCCATGCATCACAGCCATCTATAATGTTGGTAATGGGGATTCGCTACAGTTGCACTGCATGCTGTTGAGCATCACATGTCCTGCATGCTGACATGTGGGTAATTAAAGGATTGTGTGTGATACTGTACTGCACCATTACCTGCTAACCATTGTGTGTTATGGGGGTGCTGAAGCTGTCTGTATGTGCTGTCCAGTGGAGTGTATGGGTTGCCATGTATGTCGACTGCATGTGTGTATGTCTGTGTGTGTGGTCATGTCTACACACATACGTGTGTGTGTGTGTGTGTGTGTGTGTGTGTGTGTGTGTGTGTGTGTGTGTGTGTGTGTGTGTGTGTGTGTGTGTGTGTGTGTGTGTGTGTGTGTGTGTACTGCTTAGCAGTGATGTACAGGTCTTACAGTCTGTTCCCTGTTTTCCTCTCACAGGTGGCGAGGTGGGGTTGGGTCCCTCCTGCAGGGAATCTGATATCACTGATACAGTGACCATTTGGATAGGTGTGTTGAGGCACAGGCAGGGTCATCAGGGGCTGCCACTGGGCCAACAATTGATATCCCACAAGTATACAACCCATCCACGCACATAGTCATACTGCCTCTACATACCTCATCACCATTGCCCTTAGCTGAGGGACAGTCTACAGATGGCATTGGCCTGGACAATGTGGTATCTATGGCATGTGTGTAGACACAGCAGCCATAGCCAGATGTCTGGTGGGGTATCACATAGGCAGATGTTCAGGGGTGCTTGTCAGAGCACTGCTGGTCATCATGCCCCTGGGAGACGTGCCACATCTATATCAACCACATGCATGTTCCAGTCTGTCATGGAGGCACAGGGACAAATGGAATGGTACAACAGACAGGGTCTAAGGGCACAGAGGGCTCATCACAACACCTCTGTAACTGACAGCATCTGTGACCTAGAGGTGCCATCAGTAATTACACTGAGGTCATGGATAGACGGTGGGGTGAGACATTGGATCTCATCCACAATGTCATGTCCATGCATCAGGACAGGGCAGGATGGTTGCAATGGCCACATGGATGTGTGTCAGCAACACCAGCAGCAGGAGGTCACCATGGACATCCCACCAGTCACAGCTGCTCCCATAGTGGCAGTACCAGCCCCAGCACTGTGGGCGGGATGCTGTCCATAGACCATCATAGCAGGCCATGTGCACATGCCCCTGGCCAGTCCCAGGAGGGACCTGGATCCAGTGGACGTCTGTCAACCTCGGGGGATAGTACTTGATCTGGCTTCGTACCTGATACTGCCTGTAGCACCCCTGCCAGGCACAGGTCCCATGTCCATGACCGGAGATGGTGAATTGCAAACCCTGCTAGGTACAGTCTGCAGCTGTCTCACAGATCCCTGTATAGGGCAGCCACATGGTGGAACTGTGTGCATGCAGGCACACACACATAAACAACAAACCTAGGACAACCACATACCTGCAAACACGACATCACCATTGGCCCATAACAATACTCAGCCCCCTCACACACACATGTTGTCAATTGTATGGCTCAGCCTATGCCTCTGGCAAACCAACAACGCACCCTGTGCATATGATGATAACTGTGCCACTTCCTGACATCCATAACATTGATGCAGGGACAGGGTAACATGGTGCTGATGCACAGGGTGACTGTGCAACAATGTAGCAATGGAATGCTATGTAGCATGTTGTCAGCAGTAAAGTGAAATGCTAATATCTTGGAAGGTGTAACTGTGCAGCCATGATGCATCATAGCTGTAATTAACAATGTTGTATTGTTGTCACCTTTTACTTTTCTGATTGTGTTGTGTATGTCCATGTGCCACATGGCTGATGGGTGTATGGTGTCAGCAGGCCTTCTACAGTGGACACCAGTAAGTGTACTGGGTGGTACACATGACATGGTTGGGTACAACACACAAAGCCTTTGGTTTGGATGCAGTACAGGTACAAGACTGTACACATGGATGTATGTCCCCATGCAGGTAGCACATCTGTTGCCCATGTAATCCCACCAAGACATGACAGGCACAACCAAACTTTGCTATATATGCAGTCTGCAATGTGGATGACACTGAACATGCTAACAGCAGGGTGTATGTCCCTTTCCCCACTCTACTGTGATCCTCAGATCAGTAACATGAGTGTGCCAATGCTGGTGGCATAGCCCTACCCTTAGGAGGGTGTGAGGCACTCAACTACTGTGAATGGTGTACACAACAACAACTAACAACCTGATTACATACACTGTACAGTATTACAGACAGCTATGTGAAGGGATAGATGCAGCAGTAACTGCAATGATGGTGGATGTGTCCACAACTGCCACAGCCAGTGAGTTATAGCAACCCCAGTAGTGCTGCACACCTCTACAATGAGGAGGGCATTAACACATATATGACCTGTAAAAGACTATAGGTCCATGGGATGGCACCTGTGGAATGTTGGCATTTAACATCAGTCCTGGTGGAAACATATTCTGTGAACGGAGGTAGATCCCTTAACAAATACACACATTCCTACATGTGGGATGGTGTACAGAATTCTGCTATAATCTACATTGGCATTGTGCACCTCCTAACCCTCATCTACACCTGTCATGATTGCGTCAAGGAGGTATACCAGGTTCAGGCTGTATTCTCTTCCTTTGACAAGTCCAACATTGGCGGGGTCCCATGTGTTAAGTTTACCAGTGACATTGGCCATGGGTTCATTGCTGATATGTTCCATGTCCCTGCAGACCAGGGTCATCAGGCTACTGGGTGGTAGTTCCCAGTTGATATGTTGGATTTGTGGTCATCCTTGCCAACATTGGTAAATCCATGGTCAGGTGTAGGCCTATTGGATCATATGAGGGATCCCAGCTACTTACTCTGCCTGCCCAGGGGGTTCCCCCAAGCATGACACTTCACTTGACTGTACTGCATGATATGTTAATAATGCCAGCCTGACATCCTACAGGTGGGATGGAGTACTGTTAACATGTACTGCCCTTGTCGTGTAGGGTCCTGGTTATAGGATCTGCTAAGGTTGGTAGTGTATTGCAGGCCAGACGTTTTTGGCTGTGGGGGGGGTGATACCTATCCATGCCAGATGTATGTTGTTTGGGTCTTTCAAACCCATTAATGGTGCATGTGGACATATATGTTGTGGTTATGTTTCCAGTTTCATCTACAGATGTATGTCTATATATACCTATATAGATATATAAGTGTTTACCTTTGAAAGGGAGACAATCATTTCTTCAAATTGCCCTTTCTGTAACCCGAAAGGACCAATCCGTCATTTCTAATTGCACCACAGTTCAAAACACAGCAAATCTAAAGGCAGCTTCGCTGATTTTCGAACTGCAAGTTGGAGTACATATCGTAATGCAGGGGAGCAAGCCCCCCTGCACCCCCATCTGGGGGGCTGGGCCCCCCACAACCCCCCTGCTGTGATATACTAACTCTGAGTTCACACTAGAGTGGGGATAGGCAAACATTCTCCATCCCCACTATTGTGCCGTCCACACCCAAATTGTCAAATCTATGCAACAGTACAGAGAATGCATATCAACATCTAGATGTCTGTATGTGTAACTATATTAAAATCATAACAGATACAACATATCCATATATTAACATTCTTTCATTGTACATTCAATACATTAATTGCAAGATTGTGCAATGTTGAAAACATACTTTCGTCCTTCAGCTTTCGGAGACATGAATTTCTCCCTTTGAAAAGGTGAACCATATATATGCTTACATATATGCATTTTTAGTGCTGTATATATGTGGACATATGGATGTATACATATATATCTATAGATGTATGCGTATCTATGTATATATGTGTATATATATATATATATATATATATATATATATATGTGTATATATTTCTATAGTTATATCTACATACATAGATATGTTATATCCATTTAAAGATGAATGACTATATATATATATATATATATATATATATATATATATATATATATATATATATATATATATATATATATATATACATATACACACACACACACAAATACATCTACATAGCGGGATACATTGCCTGTAGTGTTGTATACCTGGGCTGGATGATATGTATGTGAAAACCTCATGGTTTTGCATATCTGTCATGGCTTAGTGGTTAATCACTTTGTGTATGGTGTGCAGGGTCCTGGTTTTGAGCCTTGCAGGAGCTGTTTATTTTGTTGCTGGGCAGGAACACAGTTGGATACAGAGTGATTAAGGCAGTTTAAAGCAGTTGTAAGCAGGTATGCATGGGTTTGTGCGACGGTAAGCACTGCTAACCTCCGGTTACGTTTTCATACACTCAGCTTCTAAATTGCTTAACCTGTGTAGGCAATGCTAAGCTCCATGCAAACCCACACAAACCTGCTTACAGCTGCTTTAAAGTGCCTTAATCACTCTGTATCCAGTGGGCTGTGTTCTGCCCAGCAACAAAATAAACAGCTATTGCAAGGCTCAAGCCAAGGACCCTGAACACCCTAGACAAAGTGATGTACCACTAAGCCATGACAGAATCACAGTAATTCACTGTTTGTAGTGTATGCAACAGTACAGAGAATGTGTATCAACATCTAGATGTCTGTACGTGTAACTATATTAAAATCATAACAGATACAACATATCCATATATGTAAATGTAAATACATATATATATATATATATATATATATATATATATATTTTGTTTTACTGACTCTATATACATATATATCACTATATATGCACATATATGCATGCATATGCCTAAATTGACGAGTATGTGTCGACACCTATATGTCTACATATGCACAGCACATTACATATGTGTACGCAGATATATATCTATGTAGGTATAAACAGACATAGTTATATATCTGTTAGCAGATATATATATATATATATATATATATATATATATATATATATATATATATATAGATCTCTCTCTCTCTCTCTCTCTATATATATATATATATATATATATATATATATATATATATATATATATATATATGGCCATTCATCTGTAGATAGCAATTGCAGATTAACAAATACACATATGTCCACATGCACCATTAATGGGGTTGAGAGGTATGCTACACAGTACATGCCAGGGTGCTGAACAGATGCACAGCAATGCTGTGGACATTGGTGCAGTGTGTTCCAGGGGATGGGCAATCACCTACTAACAGATGCCATGCATCACAGCCATGTATAATGTTGGTAACGGGGATTGACTACTGTTGCACTGCATGCTGTTGAGCACCACATGTCCTGCATGCTGACATGTGTGTAATTACAGGTTTGTGTGTGATACTGTACTGCACCATCACCTGCTATTGTTTGTGTTATGGTGGTGCTGGAGCTGTCTATAGGTGCTATCTGGTGAAGTGTATGGGTTGCCATGTACGTCGACTGCATGTGTGTATGTCTGTGTATGTGGCCATGTATGCACACGTGTGTGTGTGTGTGTGTGTGTGTGTGTGTGTGTGTGTGTGTGTGTGTGTGTGTGTGTGTGTGTGTGTATGCACTGTTTAGCAGTGATGTACAGGTCTTACAGTCTGCTCCCTGTTTTCCTCTCACAGGTGGCGAGGTGGGGTTGGGTCCCTCCTGCAGGGAATCTGATATCACTGATACAGTGACCATTTGGATAGGTGTGTTGAGGCACAGGCAGGGTCATCAGGGGCTGCCACTGGGCCACCAATTGATATCCCACAAGTATACAACCCGTCCACGCACATAGTCACACTGCCTCTACATACCTCATCACCATTGGCCTTAGCTGAGGGACAGTCTACAGATGGCATTGGCCAGGACAATGTGGTATCTTTGGCATGTGTGTAGACACAGCAGCCATAGCCAGATGTCTGGTGGGGTATCACATAGGCAGATGTTCAGGGGTGCTCATCAGAGCACTGCTGGTCATCATGCCCTTGGCAGACGTGCCACATCTATATCAACCACACGCATGTTACAGTCTATCATGGAGGCACAGGGACAAATGGAATGGTGCACCAGACAGGGTCTAAGGGTGCAGAGGGCTCATCACAACACCTCTGTAACTGACAGCATCCGTGACCTAGCAGGTGCCATCAGTAATTACACTGAGGTCATGGATAGACGGTGGGGTGAGACATTGGATCTCATCCACAATGTCATGTCCATGCATCAGGACAGGGCAGGATGGTTGCAATGGCCACATGGACGTGTGTCAGCAACACCAGCAGCAGGAGGTCACCATGGACATCCCACCAGTCACAGCTGCTCCCATAGTGGCAGTACCAGCCCCAGCACTGTGGGGGGGTGCTGTCCATAGACCATCATAGCAGGCCATGTGCACATGCCCCTGGCCAGTCCCAGGAGGGACCTGGATGCAGTGGACATCTGTCAACCTCGGGGGATAGTACTTGATCTGGCTTTGTACCTGATACTGCCTGTAGCACCCCTGCCAGGCACAGGTCCCATGTCCATGAACGGAGATGGTGAACTGCAAACCCTGCTAGGTACAGTCTGCAGCTGTCTCACAGATCCCTGTATAGTGCAGCCACATGGTGGAACTGTGTGCATGCAGGCACACACACATAAACAACAAACCTAGGGCAACCACATACCTGTAAACACGAAATCACCATTGGCCCAGAACAATACTCAGCCCCCTCACACACACATGTTGTCAATTGTATGGCTCAGCCTATGCCTCTGGCAAACCAACAACACACCCTGTGCATATGATGATAACTGTGCCACTTCCTGACATCCATAACATTGATGCAGGGACAGGGTAACATGGTGCTGATGCACAGGGTGACTGTGCAACAATGTAGCAATGGAATGCTATGTAGCATGTTGTCAGCAGTAAAGTGAAATGCTAATATCTTGGAAGGTGTAACTGTGCAGCCATGATGCATCATAGCTGTAATTAACAATGTTGTATTGTTGTCACCTTTTACTTTTCTGATTGTGTTGTGTATGTCCATGTGCCACATGGCTGATGGGTGTATGGTGTCAGCAGGCCTTCTACAGTGGACACCAGTAAGTGTACTGGGTGGTACACATGACATGGTTGGGTACAACACACAAAGCCTTTGGTTTGGATGCAGTACAGGTACAAGACTGTACACATGGATGTATGTCCCCATGCAGGTAGCACATCTGTTGCCCATGTAATCCCACCAAGACAGGACAGGCACAACCAAACTTTTCTATATATGCAGTCTGCAATGTGGATGACACTGAACATGCTAACAGCAGGGTGTATGTCCCTTTCCCCACTCTACTGTGATCCTCAGATCAGTAAAATGAGTGTGCCAATGCTGGTGGCATAGCCCTACCCTTAGGAGGGTGTGAGGCACTCAACTACTGTGAATGGTGTAAACAACAACTAACAACCTGATTACATACACTGTACAGTATTACAGACAGCTATGTGAAGGGATAGATGCAGCAGTAACTGCAATGATGGTGGATGTGTCCACAACTGCCACAGCCAATGAGTTATAGCAACCCCAGTAGTGCTGCACACCTCTACAATGAGGAGGGCATTAACACATATATGACCTGTAAAAGACTATAGGTCCATGGGATGGCACCTGTGGAATGTTGGCATTTACCAAGCAGTCCTGGTGGAAACATATTCTGTGAATGGAGGTAGATCGCTTAACAAATACACACATTCCTACATGTGGGATAGTGTACAGAAGCCTGCTATAATCTACATTGGCATTGTGCATCTCCTAACCCTCATCTACACCTATCATGATTGCGTCAAGGAGGTATACCAGGTTCAGGCTGTATTCTCTTCCTTTGACAAGTCCAACATTGGCGGGGTCCCATGTGTTAAGTTTACCAGTGATATTGGCCATGGGTTCATTGTTGATATGTTCCATGTCCCTGCAGCCCAGGATCATCAGGCTACTGGGTGGTAGTTCCCAGTTGATATGTTGGATTTGTGGTCATCCTTGCCAACATTGGTATATCCATGGTCAGGTGTAGGCCTATTGGATCATATGAGGGATCCCAGCTACTTACTGCGCCTGCCCAGGGGGTTCCCCCAAGCATGACACTTCACTTGACTGTACTGCATGATATGTTAATAATGCCAGCCTGACATCCCACAGGTGGGATGGAGTACTGTTAACATGTACTGCCCTTGTCGTGTAGGGTCCTGGTTATAGGATCTGCTAAGGTTGGTAGTGTATTGCAGGCCAGACGTTTTTGGCTGTGGGGGGGTGATACCTATCCATGCCAGATGTATGTTGTTTGGGTCTTTAAAACTCATTAACGGTGCATGTGGACATATATGTTGTGGTTATGTTCCCAGTTTCATCTACAGATGTATGTCTATATATACCTATATAGATATATAAGTGTTTACCTTTGAAAGGGAAACAATCATTTCTTCGAATTGCCCTTTCTGCAACCCGAAAGGACCAATCTGTCATTTCTAATTGCACCACAGTTCAAAACACAGCAAATCTAAAGGCAGCTTTGCTAATTTTCGAACTGCAAGTTGGAGTACATATCGTAATGCAGGGAAGCAAGCCCCCCTGCACCCCCATCTGGGGGGCTGGGCCCCCCACAACCCCCCTGCTGTTATATACTAACTCTGAGTTCACACTAGAGTGGGGATAGGCGAACATTCTCCATCCCCACTATTGTGCCGTCCACACCCAAATTGTCAAATCTATGCAACAGTACAGAGAATGCATATCAACATCTAGATGTCTGTATGTGTAACTATATTAAAATC
>NC_056741.1:437820241-437867741 GCF_019279795.1 Protopterus annectens | reverse complement strand
GGGCTCATCACAACACCTCTGTAACTGACAGCATCTGTAACCTAGCAGGTGCCATCCATAATTACACCAAGGTCATGGATAGGTGGTGGGGTGAGACACTGGATCTCATCCACTATGTCATGTCCATGCATCAGGACAGAACGGGATGGTTGCGATGGCCACATGGTCATATGCCAGCAACACCAGCAGCTGGAGGTCACCATGGACGTCCCACCCGTCACAGCTGCTCCTGTAGTGGCAGTACCAGCCCCAGCACTGTGGGGGGTTGCTGTCTACAGATCATCATAGCAGACTACATGCACATGGCCCTGGCCAGTCCCAGGAGGGACCTGGATCCAGTGGACATCTGTCAATCTCCGGGGACAGTACTTGATCTGGCTTTGTATCTGATACGGCCTGTAGCACCCCTGCCAGGCACAGGTCCCATGTCAATGGCCGGAGATGGTGAACTGCAAACCCTGCTAGGTACAGTCTGCAGCTATCTCACAAATCCCCATATAGGGCAGCCACATGGTGGAACTTTGTGCATGCAGACACACACACACATAAACAACAAACCTAGGCCAACCACATGCCTGCAAACACGACATCACCATTGGCCCATAACAGTACTAACACACACACACACACACACACACACACGCACACACACGCACACACACACACACACACACACACACACACACACACACACACACACACACACACACATATGTTGTCAATTGTATGGCTCAGCCTAGGCATCTGGCAAACCAACAACACACCCTGTGCATATGATGATACCCGTGCCACTTCCTGACATCCATAACATTGATGAAGGGACAGGCTAACATGGTGCTGATGTACAGGGTGACTGTACAACCGTGTAACAATGGAATGCTGTGTAGCATGTTGTCCGCAGTAAAGTGAAATGCTAATATCTTGGAAGGTGTAGCTGGGCAGCCATGATGAATCATAGCTGTAATTAACAATGTTTTATTATTGTCACAATTTACTTTTCTGATTGTGTTGTGTTTGTCCATATGCCACATGGCTGATGGGTGTAGTGGTGTCAGCAGGCTTTCTACAGTGGACACCAGTAAGTGTAGTCAGTGGTACACATGACATGGCTGGGTACAACACACACACCCTTTGGTTTGGATGCAGTACAGGTACAAGACTATATACATGGAGGTATGTCCCTGTGCAGGTAGCACATCTGTTGCCCATGTAATCCCACCAAGACAGGATAGGCACAACCACACATTGCTATATATGCAGTCTGCAATGTGGATGACTTTGAACATGCTAACAGCAGGGTGTATGTCCCTTTCCCCACTCTACTGCGATCCTCAGATCAGTAACATGAGTGTGCCAATGCCAGTGGCATAGCCCTACCCTTAGGAGGGTGTGAGGCATTCAACTACTGTGAATGGTGTAAACAACAACTTACAACCTGATTATATACACTGTACAGTATTACAGACAGCTATGTGGGGGATAGACACAACAGTAACTGCAATGATGGCAGATGTGTCCACAACAGCCACAGCCAGTGAGTTATAGCAACCCCAGTAGTGCTGCACACCTCTACAGTGTGGAGGAGGGTAGTAACACATCTATGACCTGTGAAGGATTTTATGTCCACGTGATGGCACCTGTGGAATGTTGGCATTTGCCAAGCAGTCCTAGTGGAAACATATTCTGTGAATGGAGGTAGATCCCTTAACAACTACACACATTTCTACATGTGGGATGGTGTACAGAAGCCTGCTATGATCTACATTGGCATTGTGCACCTCCTAACATTCATCTACACCTGTCATGATTGCTTCAAGGAGGTATACCAGGTTCAGGTTGCATTCTCTTCCTTTGACAAGTCCAACATTGGTGGGGTCCCATCTGTTAAGATTACTAGTGACATTGGCCATGGGTTCATTGTTGATATGTTCCATGTCCCTGCACACTAAGGTCATCAGGCTACTGGGTGGTAGTTCCCAGCTGATTTGGTGGATTTGTGGTCATCCTTGCCAGAATTGGTGAATCCATTGTCAGGTTAGGCCTATTGGATCGTATGAGGGATCCCAGCTACTTACTGCGCTTGCTCAGGGGGTTCCACCAAGCATGACATTTCACTTGACTGTACAGCATGATATGTTAGTAATGCCAGCCTGACATCCTACAGGTGGGATGGAGTACTGTTAACATGTACTGCCCTTATTGTGTAGGGTCCTAGTTGTGGGATCTGCTAAGGGTGGTAGTGTATTGCAGGCCAGACATGTTTGACTGTGGAGGGGGGATACCTATCCGTGCCAGATATATTTTGTTTGAGTCTCTGAAACCTATCAATGGTGCATGTGGACATATATGTTGTGGTTATGTTCCCAGTTTCATCTACAGATGTATGTCCATATATACCTATATAGATATATATGTCTTTACCTTTGAAAGGGAGACAATCATTTCTTTGAATGGCCCTTTCTGCAAACCGAAAGGACCAATCCGTCATTTCTAATTACACCACAGTTCAAAACACAGCAAATCTAAATGCAGCTTTGCTGATTCTCGAACTGCAAGTTGTAATACATATCGTAATGCAGAAGGGGAAAGCCCCCCTGCACCCCCATCTGGGGGGATGGGCCCCCCAACCCCCCTACTGTAATATACTAACTCCGAGTTCACACTACAGTGGGGATAGACAAATATTCTCCATCCCCAATATAGTGCCATCCACACCCAAATTGCCAAATTTGCAATGAGTTAATGCATAATAACATTCTTTCATTGCACATTCGATGCATTAATTGCAAGATTGTGCAATGTTGAAAACATACTTTTGGCCTTCCAGCTTTCAGAGACATGAATTTCTCCCTTTGAAAGGTGAACCATATATATGCTTACATAGATGCGTTTTTAGTGCTGTATATATGTGGACATATGGATGTATACATATATATGTATAGATGTATGTGTATCTATGTATATATGTATATATGTATATCTATCTATATATATATATATATATATATATATATATATATATATATATATATATATATATATATATATATATATATATATATATATATATATATATGTATGTATATATTTCTATAGCTATATCTACATGCATCGACATGTTATATCCATTTAAAGATGAATATATATACACACACAAATACATCTACATGGTGGGATACATTCCCTGTAGTGTTGTATACTTGGGCTGGATGATATGTATGTGAAAACATCATCATTGCACATATCTGCCATGGCTTAGTGGTAAATCACTTTGTGTATGGTGTGCAGGATCCTGGTTTCGAGCCTTGCAGGAGCTGTTTATTTTGTTGCTGGGCAGAACACAGCCTATTGGATATAGAGTGATTAAGGCACTTTAAAGCAGTTGTAAGTGGGTTTGCGTGGGTTTGCATGATGGTAAGCACTGCTAACCTCCAGTTACATTTTCATACATTCAACTACTAAATTGCTTAACCTGTGTAGGCAATGCTTAGCTCCATGCAAAACCATGCAAACCTGCTTACAACTGCTTTAAAATGCCTTAATCACTCTGTATCCAACGGGCCGTGTTCTGCCCAGCAACAAAATAAACAGCTCTACAAGGCTGAAGCCAAGGACCCTGAACACCCTAGACAAAGTGATGTACCACTAAGCCATGATAGACACACAGAAATTCACTGTTTTCAGAAACATATCATTCAATCCTCTCATGCAACAGTACAGAGACTGTATACCAACATCTAGATGTCTGTATGGGTAACTATATTAAAATCTTAACAGATACAAGATATCCATATATATATATATATATATATATACACCTATATGTCTACATGTACACAGCACATTACATATATGTATGCAGATATATATCTATGTAGGTATATACGGACATAGTTATATATCTGTTAGCAGATATATATATATATATATATATATATATATATATATATATATATATATATATATCTATATAGGTATATACGGTCATACATCTGTATATAGCAATTGCAGATTAACAAATACACATATGTCCACATGCACAGTTTATGGGGTTGAGATGTCCCACACACTATACGTCTTGTATGAATAGGCACCCCCCCTACAGCCAAACATATGCGCTCTGCAATACACTACCAAGTACTGTCTACCTCCCATAGGACATGTAATAAGTGGAAGCCATCAACATCCCAAGGATGTACAGATACACAGACACACATATGCAGATACAGATACACACACACACACACACACACACACACACACACACACACACATATATATATATATATATATATATATATATATATATATATATATATATATGACTACACATACACATACACATGCAGATATATGTACAGTAAGATACATTTGTAGAAGGTGCACACAATATGGAACAGCCACTATGCCTACAGTTAACACTTGAACAGCAATGTCAATCATTGCCTGCAACACATACCCATAGAAAGGTCATAGAAAAGACACCACGCACAGGTTTGCAGAAATGGGAATCCTTTCATTGTTTACTATAATAGTTCTATATGCCATGTCATATAGCTGTTCAGATACTGACAACCACATAAACAGAGTACTGCAACTGTGAAACAGTTACACTAATACAGTAGTCTGGAAAGGTTCACAACTGTTGCTGTCCAGACCAAGCCCTTAGAAATGTACAATAGTGAAGACAGACTGTGCCACTGGATACCACACAATCAACAGTATGTACTGCATGTGTGTACTTCAGCAGCATCTATCTACACTCTGTACAAACTACGTAGGAGGTAAAGACATTTTGTGATCAAATGGGTTGTGACCGGTACATAAGAAGGCATAACAAACAGAACAATCTGCATGGCCAGAGGCAGTAGGTTTGCAGTACCCAAAGTCATGTAAGTAATGTCAATATAGGTGAAGTATATGGTACTGTACATTCAAATACCTTGTGGCAGCTCACCTCTGATACCCCCACATTTTGTAACAGCCTAGGTCATTTATGGTGCTCCCCACCTAGACTCAATAATATAGGCCCATATACCACTGTTGCATACACTGGCCTCTGCAGTGCATAAGGGCACACATGTGATATGTAGGTGGCACCCACATATATACGGCCCCAGCCCCACTGTATGTGAGGGGGATACAACAGCAGTGGACTAATGGCTGCAATGGCAGTGTGATGTACTTACAGCCCACTACAGAACAACCCCCAGCAGCACAACATATGTGCAAAGCTTGCTATGTAGATGGGTGGACAAAAGCTAGAACATAGGCACATATGTGGAACACTGTTGCCATACACTAAGCAAGGTGCTGGTGTTACAGGATAGTCTGCAATATACCCTTAGTCAGGGAATTGAGGTTAGAAATATAAATGGATGTAGCCATGTACTGATAGCATGCAACATACACACACTGCCAGTTTAATATCTGACACAGAACCTGTGTGGTGGACAGACAACACATGATAGGCATACCTCTGTCCAGCAAGAGGATAGGCCCACAGTAGTGAGCTATGCAGACAGACTGCATTCCAAGGTACACTAGTATGTACTCACACACACCCTGTAACACCAGTACTATGCAAAGCATAACACAACTCTACTCACAGTCTGTCTGTAGTTCCTGATCTTCCTACAAATATGTGGCCACTCTGAGTATGCAGATTTTCCTGTAAGAGGTATTGCTACCTGCTGTCAAGGGAGTAGCCTACACCAGCCCCTATAGTCCCAAAGTCATAGTGCAAGGGGATGTCAGGTATGTATAGCAGGTATATTACTAGACTGTTGCTACTGTCATTGGGATTGTCTTCACAAACATGGTGTGTGTGGAAGGTGACATCTGCTTATGACATGTGTGCTATTGGCTACTGACAGACATCCTAAGGAAATCATTGTAAAGTACTGCCGCTAGCATGTAATGCCCCTGTGAACTGCAGCAGAGATATTGGCCACTATATGTGGAACTTCGGACACACCCTGTATAATCCAGAGGTATACACATAATCCCTTAATGCACAACATGTGTACCAGGCCTGACAATATGGATGTAGACAGCCATGTAGATGGGTATAACACATAACGACTGGTATACATTTGGCACCATAGGTGTTGGATTTACACACTCCTGTCTGGCCTGACACATTATGACTGCTGGTACAGAGGTGCCATGGATACATACTACCCACTAAATATATACATACATCTTTATAGCATCCCACTGCTCTGTCTGACATACATGACTTTTAAGGAAGGCCCGTCAGCAGTACATCTGGCAAGTATCTGCACATAACATCCCACTTGTTAAGTACACTAAGCTGCTAGGCATGTAACAATGCACTGTGCAGGCTACAGGCAGACTGGCTCACCACTGGCCTACATCTCTTATGGGGGAATGCACATGTACCTGCATATATAGCAGGCTCAACAGCCATGTCACAGCACAGGGTAAGATACACCTGTGTGACAGTGCATAACCACAACCAATGTGAACACAGCCGCAGCCACATATGGTAAGCTAGCATAATATTACAGTATATGGACTATCTGTACTACACCAACCTCATATATGCCACTCACAGACTGACCCTACATATACTGGGCTGCTACACAGTTTGGTCTGATGGCTGTCTGTGGTATGGGACATGTGTGTTTGGCCCTACAAACATGTACGGCAAAACAGTACCATACAGTGGGGCAGCGTGTAACATCTGCTAGAAGGAGAGCTAGAACAATGACATCTACCACAGTCTGTACACAGGCTAATGTACATATTAACAATACACACATTGCCAATATTCACCATCACTACACAGACCTCAGTACTGTACAAACATCTACAGAATGTCCAGCTTATGTCATGAAATATAACCCCTACTGTACATGATGTGTAGCAATCTGATATATCACTGGCTTGTTATCAGATATGATGAAACTATTTATGGTGTACAGCACATATGCACCACTTCATGCATGCCATATGTACAAAGGTTGACAGAGGTGTGGCTGACAGCACATACACAGGGCCAGTATAGACATGTTGCTGTGATAACCTCATATATTTTCCATTGTAATGGGGTTTGTTGCAACATATGTCCTATGAGGGATAATGAAGTCAGTAACTGTCATGGCTTTTACCATCTACAGACTGCAATCCTCACACTACCTAATGCATTCCACAGATAGATGCATTGTGGCTAACACATGAAACCAAAGGCACAACACTGTCCAGTCTGCAGATGACCCTGCAGATGGGGATTCCGCATATATATGGAACTGTCATGGCAGGTATTGCAACATTTACGACAGCCATATCCAGAGAAACACTGTTAAACCAACATTACTCCAAATGCAGTATAGCAGCACTTACAGTCTGTAGTCAGGTCAAGCACATCCCCCTCCCATTTGTTGCCCTCTTTCCACAGTGTGTGTTGTTAGAGGTAAATCCCCAATCCATCTGAGATGCTGTTTGCCAAACAACAGCTCTAGTTCCTGCTCACAGTGACTGAAAAGGGCCAACACCACCATGATGTTCCTAGGTATTGGAGTGTGTTTCCATTCCATTGGTTATGGGAATGTTACCACAGCTTTTCCACATGCAATTAGCTAGGGGAGGGCTGCAATTCATGCAGAAACCATCAGCTGATCATGAGCATCATTTAAAATACACATGCTGCTGCCTAAGCAAGGCAGGTGAGGGTCTCCACATCCACCAGAGAGGGAGTGGGGGAGGCAGACAGAGGCAAATACATGTCAAGGAGGGGTGGGAGAGTAAAACTGAAGCATGTTTGTGTCACACACCTACCAGCATAGGGTATCAATCTCCTAACAACTATGTAGTGCTATTACTGTTCAATACAGTTATTGGATGCACCACATGGGTTACCTTATGTGGAGCACTCAAAATATATATGTGATGGTGAGTGACATCTGCAACAGGGATACGGTAGATATATGGTAGGTGACGTACACATGCCTGTCTTCATGAACAGGTGTTAATGTCAACACAGATACACTCACACAAAGACATACACACATTGACACACTTGGCAGAGCCAGGATTGCAACTCATCACTAGTGGGATTGCCACAACACATCAATGTGCAGGTATCACATGCACCACATGGGTCATATGGAGGTTGTATGGGCAAAGGGTATGAGGAGGTGTCAGACATCAGACAGCATGCTTCAGTATGGCCTGTGAGGTTGTAGTGAGTGTGGATGTGGACATACACACCATACAACACACACACACACACACGAACACACAGGGTGCCAGTTATGACATGCATGGGCGCATGTCTGCACGGGTGTGTGGTGGTTAACTGTGCCAGCAGGCTGTACAAGGGTAGGCGATGGGTATACCTAGGCATCAGGCCACATGACAATGGTCTGCATTGTGGCTCAGGCCTGTAATTTCTGCATTTGCCTACACAGGTGGGTATTGCATCCCCCATCCAATCACCTGGGTGACTATTGTGTGTGGCCAATTCTGTACATCACATACCATGTGTGTTCCTTAGTCCATGACATTGATGGTGTCTGGGATGTGCACACCTCCCACATGTATATACAGTGACATGTGGAACTGTACCTGGGGTGTCTGGCCCATGTTGTGAACACAGATTATCATCAGATGTGCCAGTCTTGCCCACCTGTGGCAGGAACTGGTAATGGGCAGCAGGTTTACCCTGCACCTACATTGATAGCATGCTAACAGCATTCCCTGATGTCAGTGTCATCTGTCCATACAGGGCATGTTGTCAGGCATGGTATGTCTGTTGTGAGTCACATGTGAAGGCACTGCAGGTGGTGCAGGTGTCCATTGGGGAACATGGTGAAGGTGCACTGTCTGCATGCACGTGCATATTGGACAGATGGGCAGGGTGACATGCCCTCTATAGCCCACTGCTATCACTGCATAGTTACTATCACTGGCCAATATGCAGTGTACTACCCACATATTGGCTGTTGCCTAGGCATGTATGTGCATATGACACATGGGTTGAGTGAGTGCTCTGGGTAATAGTGGAGTTGCTAACTGTGATTGGCTGGCCTTGATGTCACATGTATGGGTATGGCTTTGCACCCCAGCCTCTCAGCTAATTTACATCTGTTATCCCTGTATGGTTGACATTGTGATAAATAGTAGGGCCACCATAAAAGAAATAAGCAAAACCCCCTCCACATTGCCCACCCACCTCTACACAGGATACGAGTTACAAACACACACACACACACACACACACACACACACACACCCCTGTCATGTCTGGGAGTAGAACCCCTACCTAACTAGTTTATTACGCAGTTATAGTACACGCCATGGACATTACTGAAGTATATTTTCTCCAAAGGTGTATTTCACACTGAATGACATCAGCGGGATTACCAAAGTAGGGCATTTTAACTGTACTGAGTGACTAGCCTAAAATGCACTGCTCTGTAACACAGACAGTGAGACACACACAAAACATCCAGAACTGACATGTGTGGGTATAGAACCCCTGAGCAAGGTCTATATCACACTACAGCATTGAGCAGTTATAGGTCACACCACTGGGATTACTAGAGCCATCCTTCCCCAAAGGTGTATTTCACACTGAATGACATCAGCAGGATTGTCAAAGTAAGGCATTTAAAATGTACTGCAAGTGAGTAGCCTATAATGCATTGCTCCATACACAGACATTGAAATACACACAAAACATCCAGAATTGCCATGGGTGGAGATGGAACCCTACCACAGTTTTAAATCACGCTACAGCAGTACGCAGTTACAGGATGCAATACAGAGATTACTGGGCTATGACTTTCCCAGAGGTGTATTTCTAGGTGAGTGACATCAGCAGTCTTGCCAAAGTTTAGTATATGAATTCTAAAGAGTGTGAGTAACCTAAAAAGCATTGTTTATTACTCAGTCAGAGATACACACACTTGCCAAGTCTGGGGTTAGAACACCTACCTATTAGGTCATACTACACAGCAGTGCGCAGTTACAAGATATGCTACAGAGATTACTGGGGTACAGCTTTCCCAGGGTTGTATTTCTAGGATAATGACATCAGCAGCCTTGCCAAAGTAGAGCATATGAATTGTACAGAGTGTGAATAGCCTAAAAACATTGCTTTCTACTCAGTCAGACACACACATATTTATACACAAACACACACAGTTGCCAGGTCTGGGGTTAGAACACTTACCTAACTACTTTATTACACTACAGCAGTACGCAGTTATAGGACACACTATGGAGATTACTGGCCTATGATTTTCCCAGAGTTGTATTTCTTGGTGAGTGACATCAGCATCCTTGCTAAAGTTGAGTATATGAATTGTACAGAGTGTGAGTAGCCTAAAAAGCATTGCTGTCTAATCAGTCAGACACACACAATTGCCAGGTCTGAGGTTAGAATATCTACATAACTATTTTATCACACTACAGTAGTATGCAGTTACAGGATGCGCTACAAATATTACTGGGCTCTGACTTTCCCAGAGGTGTATTTCTAGGTGAGTGACATCAGCAGCCTTAACAAAGTTGAGTATATGAATTGTACAGAGTGTGAGTAGCCTAAAAAGCATTGCTGTCTACTCAGTCAGACACACACAGATTTACACACAAACACACAGTTGGCAGGTCTGGGGTTAAAACACCTACTTAACTATTTTTATCACATTACAGCAGTACGCAGTTACAGGACTTGCTGCAGAGATTACTGGGTGTGATTCTCCCAGAGGTGTATTTCTAGGTGAGTGACATCAGCAGCCTTGCCAAAGTTGAGTATATGAATTGTACAGAGTGTGAGTAGCCTTAAAAGCATTTCTCTCTACACAGCCAGAGACAGAAACATGCACACAAACACGCACTCACAGTTGTCAAATCTGGGGTTAGAACTACTACCTAACTAGTTTATCACTACAGCAGTATGCAGTTATGGGATGCACCATGGGGATTACTGAGCTACAGCTCTCCCAAAGGTGTATTTCACATTGGATGACCTCAGCAGGCTTGTCATAATACTGCTATGGGGAGGGTGGTGTGTGCATGGGCCGTAACCCATTTATGTAGGGGTTGACATGCCACATGCGGGCACACATGGGGTCATATGTCACAGGAGCATGTATACAGCTACTAGGTGAATACTTCCTTGTACAGTCATTTTGTACAGCTGCCACATGCACCACATAGTCTGTCATGCTGACAGATACTGGTGGCTAGTATCTGCAGTGAGCGACATCTGCACCTCATGTGTTTGGGACCCTTTGGCTGTGTGCTGGGTGGGACAGGCCCTTGTCACAATCACCCTCTTCCACACATCTATGTCCGTCTACTTTTGGCTTATTATTTTGTGTTGTCCTTACATATATGTCTGTATTCCAATCCACTGTGTGTGCAAGGCAGGAGTGGTGCATTCTGACATGTGTCTGCACTAAGAACTGCGATTGCCAGATATGTCTGATCCACTGGTGTTTGCAGACATGGCCTTCATAAACTGTGTGAGCATGCCCAGTATGGCCATCTATATTGCATGTGTGGATCAGGTCCAAGCAGTTTGTACTGTGGTGCTGACCTTTGTGTTGTACACCGACAGGTAGCATGCTGTGTCTGCAGGGTATACATCGGTCATTTGGCATTGGCTGTTGCTACATTTCTGTATAGCGGGTGGGGGACACCTGACTGTTTCTACATTTCTACACAGGAGTGTGGGGGCACACCTGACTGTTACTATAAGTGTACGTAGGACAGGGGGGCACACCTGACACTTTTACACATTTGCTAGGACTTTACTGGTATGTCAGGTACTCCATTTCAGTCTGTAGTCTTACCTATCGTGCTGGCTAGAGGCATACCAGTGTACTACAGATCTTAGCTTTAACTACCTAAATATTAGTTTCTGACTTCCTAGCCTTCACAACTTACATCCAACTACCTGGCCTGCTGTAGTCTGTCTGTGTAGGCTTGGGGGAGGGGTTATGCATAGGGCTCATTCAGAGGCCATAGTACAGCATTTGTTTGTGTTTGTCTACACCTATCCTGTTGGCTGTAACTGTTGTTGGGTATGTGACCCCCCCCCAACTGGCATATGTGAGTCACTTACCTTGTGGGTCTCCCAGTATTGAGGGTGGTACTGCAGGGCTACCTATGTTGGATGCACATAGTACACTCCCTATACATGGTTGAGCACAGGTAATGTCATGTTTGGCATCCCTTTTACTGTATGTGCGAGTCAGAGAGAGGTGTCATTCCCTGGGTCCCTACTGTGTCAGTGCATGTGCTATGCGTTTCCTCTTTGCCAAGGCAAGGGCATACTGGGCACGCCTCTTTCTGCCTACTGGGGCAGGCTCAGGTTGTTCCTCCTCTGAGTCACTCTGTGCCTGTGCAGGCCTTGGCAATGGTGGAGGGCTGTGTGGCCCTGCCCCATGCTGTTCCTGCTGCAGCTGTTTCTGCAGGATCATATTGTGTAGCATGGCACATACAAGGACAATTTGGGTACATGTAGTTGGTGAGTACTGCAAGGCTCCACCAGATGTATCCAGACACTGGAACCATGACTTGAGCATCCCAAACACATGCTCTATTATGATTCATGTTTGTGCGTGTGCCTCATTATGGAGTTCTTGTTCGGGTGTGTGTGCATTTCTGATGGGTGTCATCAGCCATGGCTCCAGTGTGTATCCAACATCCCCCACTAGGTGACCATGTGGGATGTCCCCACTGGCAAATGTCTGGTACAGCTGCATCAGATGCCAGATGTGGGAATCATGGTAGCCTCCAGGGCAGCCAGCACACACATTCATTATTATGCCCTGAGCATCACACACAACCTGGCAGTTGATGGAGGGGAAGCCCTTGCAGTTGATGTAGACCATACCATGCTCACCAGCTGGTGCTTTAATGCATATGTGCATGCAGTCTATTGCACCCACTACCTCAGGGTATTCTGCTATTTGGTGAAAGAGATGCATACTGCTGGCCAATGCCTCATGGGTGATGGGGAAATATATATGCTCACCGACATGTGCTGACATGGTATCCAAGAGCTGGTGGAGTACCCCGGATGCTGATGCCTGTGAAATCCCCATCATATCCCCAGTTGGCCTTTGGAAGGTACCTGTAACTAGTATTCTTAGGCCTACACATACTTTGGTATCCACTGGGATGAGTTCCCCTCTTTTAGTTCTGTGTGTAAGGTGTGGCTAGCACAGCTCAACAATTTGCTGTAGGAGGTCCCTGTCCACCCTATAGCGCTCCACTATCTCCAGCTCATGTAACCCTTGGTCAGTTACCCTGCATCTGTACACTCTTCTCCATCTCCTCACTGTGGGTTGCTCAGCAGCATTCACATCCTCACCACCCTCAGCCTCTTGCACATGCTGGTTTATGATAGCAAAAGCAGCCTCTAACATTTGTAAAATTTCCCCATCTGTATAGACCGGTGGTATGCTGGGCTGGTCTGCTGCCTGTGTAATTGGCTGATTCTGATACATTTCACCTGTTAGCTAAGCTAGTTCTCCTTGATTACCTTCCTACTGCTGTTTTACCTTCCCATTGCCTCCCTGTTTAAGCCTGTGTGCACGCTGTGCAAACGGAGTGCTCAAATGTGCACAGAACTGCTATTTCCTGGTTTAACTACCTTTTTTTTTCCCTGTAAAACCCGATGCGTGGCGCGCACACCCGCTTACACTTTGTAAAGAGTGCTAGGCAGGTTTAGACACACCCCTGGCTTAGCTGTGCTAAGCTAGGTGCAATCCCGAGCCACAGGGCTCCAATCCACTTACAGTATGCCTGACACACACCCCCATGATGTCAGGTATATCCTAGTCTTGCACCCAGCTATTTATACTCTTACACTCTTGGAACCTGCCTCACAACCCGGGGAAATCTGGAATTCACTATCCTTCCCCTCATTTGCATAGGGTTGACTGCTAATGCATAGTTACATGTCTCACACTGAGCCTCCCCCCCTTAGTAACCACTACTCACTGGCCAGGTTGTCTTCTGCCTGACACTGACTTGCATGTCAGAATACTGATTTTAGTTAGAATGCTCATTTTAAGTTTATTTTCTTATTTTCCCCCTGATCCCATTTGTGCGCCGCTGCCCTATGCTTAAACAGCTAAGATCAGCAAAAAAAAAAATAAAAGTTAACTTTTGTATTTTTTAAACAGTTTACAATGCCAATGGCATTATACTTGGCCATTGGCATGCTTCCTCAGTGATAAGCAGCCTTTATTTGGAGCTGTCATAGCTTCGTTTTGGAATTTGCAGAAATGTACTCGGTTACTAACCAAGTACATTTCTGCAGATTGCACTAGTCTTGCATGGACTATTGCAAGCTTCCTGGATTGCAAAATCACCTCATTTGTATGTATTTCTCCTGCACATGAGGTGATTTGCATACCAGGGCTTAGTCCTGCAGGATTAGTGCTGGAGCTCTCGTGCATGCCCCTGCCGGCTGTTCCTGGATCGCACGGCAGACATATTGCCTGCGTGAGCTCCTACACTCATCTTGCACTCCGTGCAAGCATTTGAGAATCCGGGGTGTGGGTGTGTGTGTGTGTGTGTGTGTATGGGTGTGTACATCCCAGTGTGCAATAATTAAATGTTAATGGTGAGATATGAATTATTCAAATATCTATATGCTTGAAATCCCCATCTACTGAATACCCAGTAGCTCAAAGTCAGATTGGTAAACTGCTATGGCCTAAGGCGTGTCATGATAAATATGTATGACTTAGTCAAAAATGATAATAATGGAAGTCATTTTTCTTCGATTTATTTAAATGTACTGTTGCTGTTGGAACACATGGGGACTGTTGATGGGGATATGCGGACACCTGTGAGCAGTCTCACTCATTTATTTACACTTTCTTCTGTTCTACTTTGCAGGGGCATCTTTATTCTGAGAACTCTGCTCTTAGACCTGGCCCCTGCACTCGTCTATGCTCCGTGTAGGATTTGGGGCTCAGGCAGTGCACCTTCATTATAATGCATGGCACGCTGCCGTCCTCCTCTTAAACTGCCGCTTCCATGCAGGACTAGATTAGCCCTGCACGGAAGATTAGTAAATCCAGGGGATAGATGTCTATGTGTGTGTATATGGGTCTACTTTGAAACATCTAAAACCCATAACATCTAATTTTAGAACACTGAAACCGGAACATCTGAAACCCAAAACATCTAAAACTCATAACATCGAATTTCATAACATCTAACACTACAAATCACAACAAAATAACATCCCCTCCAGATATAATAACACCAAACTACCAAACACATTTTTTACTATGTTTCTGCAGGGGGGCAAGCCCCCCTGCACCCCCACACCCCCCCCGTAAACTAAATATACCAACTCCAAGATTGCACTACAGTGGGAAAAAGTTAATTTCCTAATCCCACTGTATCAAGCCCCCCCCCCCTGCAGAAACATAGTAAAAAGTGTGTTTGTAGTTTGGTGTCATTATATGTTGTTATATGTGGAGGATGTTATTTTCATACTATTTGTACTGTTAGATGTTATGAAATTCAATGTTATGGGTTTTACATGTTTTGAAGGGGACACGTGTGTGTGTGTGTGTGTGTGTGTGTGTGTGTGTGTGTGTGTGTGTGTGTGTGTATATATATATATATATATATATATATATATATATATATAGCTATACATATGTAAAATGGATATCACAAAGATAGCTTTATAACTTTCCATAGTTGCGTGCTACTTTTGTAAGCGAATGATTTTTAACTATGCAATACAAACCATCCCTTGCAGTATTAAACTGATCCTAACGGAGTACAAAATCAGTCCCCCCTGTCTAAGGCATGCAATGTAAGTATTACACCGAAGTCCACACTATTCAAGTGAACAGTATACCATATCCTATGGCAGTGTTATACTCTGCAGCATCATCTGTGAAACATGAAATATGCTAAGGTATTACTAAAGTGAATCTAGTGCCTTTGAGCCATGCACTGTAATGCATCCTGTGTCACTATTAAACTGACTCTAAAGTGTTACAAAATCAGATGTGCAACCTAAAGCATGTCATCCTACTATTAAAGTAAACAAAATGGTGCTTAGCTGTTGCTTGCACAAAATTCCATGGCACTACTAAGCTAACTGCAAAGCACCAGAAAATTAGCCACACAACCTAGTCCATCCCATGACCATGTTAAACTGACTCCAACACAGTTCAGTCATGCGGTGTACAGCATGTTTTGACAATCTAACTCAATGCAGTGTGGGGACACTCCTCAGCCTGAACAGCAATGGTGGCCTGCAATTTTTGCTTCAGCCCAGGCACAATAACTATAAACTTTGGGAGTACAGTTTCTGCTAAATACACACCAAGTTCAGCTAGAATAAACATCTGAATGACCTGAAAGTTAAAAAAGACTAATAAACTTACTAGATGGCTAAGAAATTGGAATAGATCATTGGCAAGATAGATGCTTTAGTTATTGATATGGCACCCATGTGGCAGGAAATAACTGCTATTTGGGAAGTTAGAGCACATCTACAGTCCTGGATGGCTAGTTGTGATCAGAAAAATAAGGAACTAGAGGAGTATGTAAACTGGTAAAAGTGAGATAGAGAAGCCAATGAATTTTGTAGGTACTTTAATGGGGAAAGCAAAAAGACATGTAAAACACTCCAGAAGGCAATATCTTAGTTTTATTTATTTACTTATTTGCATTTGTTTACAAGGAGAGTCTAACTGAGATCAGAAAGCCCCTTGTTCAGCAAAGGCTCAGGGAAAAAAGCTTCAAAGGTAGGCATTTTCTGGGTTTGCATGTAAACACAGTGGACACAGTAATATATTAAACTGAAGGGATAGACGGAGTTCACTTAACTAATTTTTGTACATGACTGCCTAATGGCTCTGATGAAGAAAGCTCTTGGTATGGATCTGCAGGTAGATAGAGCAAGTAGAGTAGGCAGGCTGTATGATAGTTAAGAGAAGCCCAAGCATCTTATTGTGAATTGTCACAGCTTTTGGATTAAAGCAAGGCTAGTACAACTGGCATCATTTCATGGTTTATTTGTGGTTAGAATTAAAGTAAGACTAGAAGATTTTTAACTAGTGGTTCTCAGAGTCATATGACATGGATATACTCTATACTGCAAATCATTAGAACAGGCAATTAAAATCTTTACAGAGGTAGTTGGAGACAGTGATCTATGGTGGTTGGCGGATCATCAGGAATTGGCTCAAATCAGGAGTGGAATGCACCAAGTGATGTAATTCAACCAAAAGCTACTGTAAAAGCACCTGCAGACTCATGAGGCAAGACAAGTATATAACCCAGGAGCTAAGTACACCAGAGACGTGTCTACCTTAAGCAATGCCTGTGATAGAGTCCCCATGAAAGATATACAAAACCAGCCATGAGTGACTGAGCATGAGTTTATCAAAACAGATCTGGTCTGTAAATAGACAGATGTAAATTACTGTGCATAACAGATAAGCAGTATGCTGAACAGTGAAGGAGAAGAGGGGGTGTTTTTTTTATAAAGTGAGGACTGGAAGTTTGACAGTAGCTGCAAATGCAGAAAGCATGTAGCAAGGAAAACCTTTTGAGGTCCTATGTTGAAAATTTGATTGAAACTGTATCTATAGGAAGAACAATTTCTGGTATGTCTTTATGCTTATATATTTTGCGATGTTTAAACTGATGCAAAGAAAAGACTTGCTGACAGCAACATATTGGACTTTGGACGCTGCAGTGTGTAAGTGACTGTAAGACTTGTATAAACTGATTTTGTATTAACACAATGCTTTGGATAGCACAACTGGAAAAGACATTTTTTCTGAGTTGCAGTAAGAGAAGACTCTAGTAACTTTTTGTTCTGCAGCACTTTATTATTGCTGCCAGGACTACAGGGGAGTTATAAAAAACTTAGGTGGAATTTTTCTTTGAAGTTTTTCTCTACAACACTAAGAAAAGAATAGGCTTGACGCAGTCTATCTAAAATCTAGACGGAGTATGATACAATATCATGCATTTTATGCTATATAGTTCTTGGATAAGCTAGGCTGGGCTGTTTATAAAAATACTGACAAAGGGTGGAGAGTAAATGTAGTAAAATGTTTCACAGTCACCATGACAACATCTTAGATCAATCTGGAAACAACTGCAAAGGAAGGTTATGGTTCTTACACTGAAGGATGCTATAGCTGTGAGAGGCATCATAGCAGTCAGCTTCCATGAAGGAGAATACTGTGAGTCCTAGAGATTTGTGGGTAGGTACACAGTCTCTAAAGTGCATTCCAAGTAAATATTTGGCCTCTTCCCATTCTATTACATTTCCCTCTCTAGTTATTTGCTCCCAGTACCTTGGTTCCTCTGCCAGTTTTCTCCAGTAAATTCCAGCCCCCTCTTGCCTATTGTGTATATCCCTAATTGCAGTCATCCATATTGGCAGAATCTCCTTTCTCCATTCCCGTGGCGGTTTAGTTCTTAGAATACTTTCTGCTACTTTATAGAAATAATATTCTGTATGATTATTGTTATTCTCCTTAAAGGCACCTTTAACACTATCCCTTTCCATTTTGAATTATACTTTTCTGCTTGTACTATGTATAGGAGCCTTAATTGTGTAGCTCTGAAATACCACTTCAAATTGGGTAATCCCAATCTGCCCTGTTCTACTGGAAGAATCAACTTATTCCACTTGACTCTTGCCGTCTTCCCTCCCAGATAAAGTCCTTCAGCTCTTTATTAATTGCTATCCACAACTTCTTCTTTGGTTAATATAAATATGCCTGATCTATATGTATAAGACTAAAGGGAATAAAACATTTTGACTGTTTGTATCTTACTATCCATAGCCATATAACAAAACTTCCATTTTCTCAGTTTTTGTATTATCTTTTGTTTAGTCTCTTCCCACATATCCTTAGCTGCCAAACCAGAATGATTTTTAATCCATACTCCTTAATATTTCATAATATCACGTCTCCGTAAATACAGGTATTGCTGAACCAACTTGTGTGTGGGTACATAATTTACTGCTATTGCCTTTGTTTTAGCTTCATTAATTTTGTATCCCAAAAAGATTTGAAACTGTCTCAAAATGTTCCGCAATATTGTGGTTTTGTCAGGTATAAAATAATATCATCTGCAAATAGAGCCACCTTTTCTTGACTACCTTACCAAGTATACTCATGAGCCCCTTATTTTCTTTTCCAGTGGCTCTAAGTATAATGCAAATAACACAGGGGGAAAGAGGATACCACTGCCTGATTTCTATGCTCAAGTAAAAAATTATCAGAGAGGATCACACCCACTTTAATTTTTATCTCTGATCCCTCATATATCCTCCTAAGTGACCTTATAATTTGTTTCATGAAATGCAAATGCTTCCATTGCCCTGCTCATAAAATCCCAGCTTACTTTGTCAAATGCTTTCTCTGCATCAAGACCCACCAACAATAATGGCATCTTCTTACATTCTGCTTCCCTGTGGATCATCACTGTTCTGTTAATGCTGTCAAATGTTTGCCTCCCCTCCACAAAACCACATTGATCCATATCTATCAATTTTGGCATTATTTTTGTCATTCTTTTAGCCATTATAGACATGAACACTTTATAATTGTGGTTTAGTATTCAAATGGGCCTGTATGAAGCTGGGTCTGATAGACCTTTATCCTCTTTAGGTATTACAGCTACCACTGCTTTCTTCCAGGATGTTGGTACTTCTCCTGCTCCTAAAATGCTGTTAAACACACCTTCCAGATCTTTATCAGTCTTTTCCCTCCTAGCTTCCAAACTTCCACAGGAATACCATCTATTCCTGGGGGGCTTTCCTGTAGATTGGTTATAGATCACAATTTTTATCTCATCTCCTCATATCCTAACCATTAGTAATTGAGCCTCATCTACCTCTAACCCTGGCATATTTAATTCTTCCATAAAGATTTCCATTTGTATATTTTCTTGATTTCCATATTTCTCTGTTTTATACAGACTTTCACAGAATTTACAAAGTATTTCTATTAACTCTACAGGATCTCTTGTTACCTTCCATGTTATAGTCTCCCTAAGCTTGATGACAGCCCTTTCTACTTTCTGTTGCCTGAGCTGCTATGCTAAAAGTTTTTGTGCTGTACTGTTATTATCAAAAACAGTTGCTTAACACTAATCTTTCTAAACCCATGCATATTATCGAGGTAATCCCTTATTTTCTGCTTAGCATTCTGCAGCTGATCCTCTTCTTGTTCTGTGAGATTCCCCCTATTCTGCAATACTTTAACATTTCTCAGTCCCTCTAAATAATCGTTGTTACTTCTGAAGCATAGCTCCCTTTTTTATTTCCACCCTATTTTTAAACTCCACCTTAATTTTATCCCATTCCCAGGCTATATTTTCAGAAGAAAATTCTATCTTCTTTAACAGCTCCTGAACAATCTCCACTACCCATTCGTTAAATTCCTCTCTTTTCAGCAGATAGGTTAGAAAGCACCAGTGTCTCATTTTTATTTCATGACCCTGTGTTTTTATTTTAGTTATTATTGGCACATAGTCTGAAATAGTTATCGGGTACATATCAAGACTTTCAATTAAATGCACATGTTCCTGTGAAATGTAAATTCTGTCTGGCCTAGCCCAGTTTTTATATCTTGGGGAATAATATGTAAATTTACTGTGAGCTCCTATTACTGAATTTACATCTTCCATGCCAAATATTTTCATAAATTTCTTCAAAAATCTACCCTCCTTTGTTATTCTTTCCCTTCTGTACCCCCCACTTTGTTATACTTTCCCTTCTGTGCCCCCCAGACACATCTTCACTGTTGCAAATCACATTCCTCTCCTCACCTATAAGACACATTGCCTGTGTTAAGGAGAAGGCAAAAGAGGGTTGGGAATCTTGATAAGGTGTAGGTAAGGTTGAAAATGTAAGGATGGGAGGGGAAATCTGAAATAATTCTTCAGAAGGTTACCAGAAAAGTGAAGACAAACTACTGCATTTTTACAAGCCTAATGAGGACAAGGAAGATGTCATTAAAGAGTACTTCAGAGTAGTAAGGAGAATGAGAAAGGGTAATGATGCTGTTGTATTGGGGGAGATTTTAATGTTGTGTTAGAACAAGAAAGGGATAGACTATTTGGGATGATGAAGTTTCAGAAAAGGAGCCCGAAAATATGGGATTTGGCACTAATGGACATTTGTAGAAAACGATGGGGGAAAGGAAGCAATTATAATTTTTGAACAACAAGTGTAAACATATGAGCAGAATGTATAGAATAGTGAAAAGTGAGGGAATGGAAGAGGAAATAGCTAGAAGTGAAATATTAGACAGATTTTGGATCATACAATGATGATCATGAATTTCATGGAGGGAGGAGCGAAAAAGCAGTAGATGGTTATGGAATGCTGGCAAATGGAAGGGGATGGAGCAAATAAATTGGTTAGAGCAAATGGTACTGATTGTAATGGGAGAAAATAGAATGGAGAAGACATGGGGAGGAAACAGTTGAATGGTATTAAGGTGACTTGGCAGGGAAAGATAATAGGGCAGAGGGTGAGAGTTAACAAAAGGAAGAGGTATAGAATCAAGGAATTTATTTATTTAACATTTGTTCACCAGGAAAGTCCAACTTGGAAGCCAATTTTCAGCGGAGGCCCGAGGACAACTGCAGATCCTAATTGAAATGTTGTCGAAGGCTAGAGTTTGAGATAGGAGTGTGAAAATTTTAGTCCTGAAGGAAGAACTGAAAAGTTTGAGAGAATCACAATTTAAGGTAGAAATGGAAAGAAGATGGGTCAAAATGGTAGGTGTATGTAAGTAGAAGATACATTGCTGATGTGGAAAACCAAGGGGAACAAAGAAATTAAATGTGGGGTAGAGGAAATGGGGTAGTGATGAAAAGGGAGATCAAAAGGGTGTTTAATAATTTTGTAATGGGTTATATAATGAGGTGAAGACCATGTGAAATGTTTTCAGGAATTAGGAGGGTGAATGCTTGAATATGAAGGAAAAGGAGAATTTGCATCGAGAGGTGGGGGCCAAACGAGATTATTAAGAAAAACAAAGAGCATGAAAGCAGTAAAGACAGGAGGGCCCAGTGGGTCCTGAAACTTATTTTTTATAAACCTATAGATTTAGAGCTGAAGGACTGTACAGATGGATTTGTTTAATTATACTGTCAGTGGAAGGGAGGTATCAGGGCCAGAAAAAGACATCTCAGCAATACTTGTTTTGAAAGGAAAAGGAGACCCAGACAAACTTATAAGTCAGTATTTTGTGTCGTAAACTATTTCTCTGTGCAATGTGGTTGTAATACTGCTTGCTAGATTGTTAACAGTTTGTTTTAGGGAAGAAAATATAGTAGGAAATGCTCATGCAGGTTTTATTAAAGGAAGGTACTCAATAGATCACTGGATGTTACTAGCAGATTTTGTAAACCTGACAGAAAATTAGAATGAAGGGAAAACATGAATAGTTTTAATATACAGAGAGAAGGTTTTAAATAAATTAAGATTATTTTTTGTGACATTGCAAAAAACAGAAGAGGAGAGATTTCTGAATGTGCTGAAAGCTCTATATAAAGGATATTGGCTTAGACTCAACATTAGTGGAAGCATTCTAATCCAGTCTTTGTAAGGTATGGAACCAGACAAGGGTGTCTGAGGTTTCCTACTTTACTATGAATAGTAATAGAAAAACTAACCCAGAGAGTGCAGAGGTATATTAGAGGAGAGAGAGATTAGGGAGAAAGAATTTGACCCACATTTTTTGCAAAATACCATGTTTTGTTACGTGAAGATATGGAATGAATGTTGACAGTGATGTTACATATATCTGAAACCTTTAAGGAAGATCCAGCTAGAAAATATGTGATGGGAGGAACTGGCAAAGGTGGAATGGATGGAAGTCAGGTTATCTGATGCTAATGTTAATTATCTTGGGATGAGGGTGTATCACTTGGTAAGGAACATACGGTAGGAAAAACTAAAGAGGATTAAAAGAAAAGGTTAAGGGCTTGTTAGACAAGTGATCAAGGATGATAAACCATTTAGTGAGAAGATCAGAGGTGAGAGCATGATAATACTTGTATTAGTGTTGCATCTGCTGAGGCATCTGGACACTAGACCACAGGAGAACCATCTGCAGGAGCGCTAAACAACTTGTGATAGGTTTTTATGGAAAAGTAAAACACATTACAAAAGGAAAGATGCAAGTGATCAACAAGCAAGGTGGTTGGGGAGTGCTAACATGGGTCAGAAGTTAAGAGGGTTGAAGAATATTAATCTTAAATGAATGAGATGGGAGATAGATAAGGAACAGAGGGAGGGACTAGTATGTCAGTCAAGTGTTGAAAAGAATAGAGGATAGTATAAGGACAGATGCTGAGCGGAAGAGAAGTATTGCTGTAACTATAATTCCAATAATATGTGGAAAAGCTGGGAGAAAGTAAGCACAAGGTTGAGAATACACTGAAGTCCCAAAGGTGGATGAAGGGGAAGGGGAAGTTGTGAGTACATGAAAATAAAAGATACATTTTCTGTGAAACAAGAATTAGTAACCATACAGGGCAGTAATAGATAGGTTGCTAACTTACAAGAAAAGGATAGAAGGGCTGAAGAAAGGAGGTTGGGAAGCAAGCTGGATTGAGTAAACATAAAAAGTAAGTTGAAGCAGGAAATAACTAAGGGTTGGAAAAGGAGACGAGATAGCCTGAGTGACCAGGGATAGTTTAGAGATCAGTAAATGTGAAGGTACCAGCAAGATGAGTGGAATAAGAAAAAAGCTATAGGAGATGCAAAGCAATGTTTTGTGCATAGTGATGGTACATGTATTCTAATTTAAAAGGCGGATGACACCTTGTGGACCTGGTAAGGTATTACATCTGCCACATAATCAGTTTATTTGTGAAGGTGCGGGGAGCTTATGGAGAAGTAACACAAAATATAAGTTGGGTAAGTAACATTTAGCTATTACACACTTATAGCTAGGTAGATAAGGATGTAAAAGAAGTTCTGGGGTATGGGGAGGAGGATAAGTGAGTCATGTGTGCTTAATTAAGGATGTGTATGGAAGGAGTCAGATCAGATAGAGTAGTTACAAGACATGGGTGAAGGTATGATCCAATTGAATATGTCAGAAGAGGGGAAGGTAGGGATTAAGAAATGGAATAGAATCATGGCTATCTAGAGGGTGGAAATGATGGAGTATAGAGGCTGACAATAGATGTCAGTTAAGATTGAATTTAGAAGTTAGAAAATGAGAATTGCAACTGGAGCGTGCAAACATAAATGTAGAGACAGAAAAGCAAAAAGAGGAAGAGATGGTAGATTAGGTGGACAGGATAAATGAGTTCCAGGAGGAGATGACTTTGAAGAGAATTAGATGAAAGTAAAGATGGAGAGAAGGGGAGAGTGCAGAATTAAAAAGGGAATAGACACAAAATTGTTAGTATACAAACTAAATTACATGGGAAAAAGCCCAAGGAGAGCTGGAGATGAAAAGAATGAAAGTCAGGAGAGTTACCTAGAATAAAGAGATACGAGAGGAGTTCAGGAACTTCTATGAGATATTATACACACAATAGGAAGTAGATGGGATAAAATTTGAGGACTAGGATAAGTCAAGGTAAGGCGGTAGAAAGACAGGGAAAAGTTGAATAAACAAGTTAGCATGGGGTGGTTATTGTAGCAATCAAAAAACAAAGATAAAGCTGACAGTCTGGACAGCTTCCCAAATGATTATTATAAGCTGATAGTGGTTCTTGTAGGGAGCACGTTTAAAGCTTTATTAGTAAAACAGCTGAGGAAGGACAGGTGACAAGATATATATGGTAGACATAGAAGACAGTGCTATATAAGCAGAAGGGGAAAAAGAGGACCTGGTGCATAGCAGACAATTTTCTTTATGTAACAGTGACGCAAACATTATGACTGAGGTGTATGTAGCTAGGTTGGAAATTGTGTTGAGAAATGTAATGGAGAATCTCATCTGGGCTTGATGAAAGACAGGTCTTCTACACGTTATTGCAGAATGGAGGTGAACTTTTTTAGATGGTGTGAGAGGAAAATTATAAGAATGCATATAAGCACATGAATATTCAGAAAACTTTGAACTTGGTGAATTAGAGGTTTATGATTGTCCTAGAGCAGGTATTGGTTAATGGAGTGCTGTAAAGAATATTAGAGCATTATACAAGGAGTGTAAGGTTCAAATTGGAGTAAATAAGGGCTTGTGAAATCAAGTGATGTTAGGAAGAAGGGAAGGGGGACGTGTTTTCCCAGTTGATTTCCTTATTGCCGTGGAAGATAAATAGACTGATAGAAATGTAAAAAAAAGAGGGTAAAATTATATTTTATGATGGCGATATGCTCCCATCAGAAGGTGCAGTTAAGATTCTGCCTCAGGTGATAAACATTTTTAAAGAATTTGGAAAATAGTCAGGTCTGGTATGTCACCCCCAAGAAATAATTTACAATAGTAATTGGGGGAGTACAAATCTCAGTACAGCTGCCATGGTTAAAGGAAGGTTGAATTATTTGGTTGTTAATGTATTTTAAGTTATACTAGAAATTAGGAGGAGAAATTTGGAAGAGCTATAGGATATGATAAAGGAAATGTTGGATAAATGGACAGGTAGAGCAAGAAGATAGATAGGTAGATCAAAGAACACTGCACAGGAGAATAGAGAAGGTGCTGGCATTTGTCATTTAAGTGTTAAAATGCATGTAAATCAAACCAGTGGCATTAAGGTTAGATGAAATTCAGAATATTTGTGATAGATTTATGTGGAAAGGAAACAGAAGTCTGATAGAAAAGGAAATAATGAGTGTCCAGAGTGTCTGATTACACAGGCTGTGTACTTGTGGTGAAGATATTACAAAAACTAAAAAATATGGAAACCAGGAAATATTATATAATATTTATTGAGGATAAAGGTGGGAGGAGGGGAAGGAATACATTTAAGAAGATAGAGAAACTAGAGAAAACAAGAGAGGTAGGAATAAGGAAATTTATAAAAGGAGAGGTGAGAGAGAAAGAGAGAGAGAGAAGGCCAAAAGAGATAACAATTAGTGATCTGATGACTGGAAAGCAGCAATAAATATACAGGAGGATATTGGGACAGTGAGAAGAAAAAGGTCTGATACATATTGAACAGATCTAAGAGGTGGGGAATTGAGATTAGCTGAATGGAGATTTTTTGGATTAAAAGTAGGGATCTGGTTAATGTATAAGGAGTAAATGGGAAAATAGATATGAACAGGAAGAAGGAAGCATAGAAAGAAAATAAGAAGAGTGTCAGAAGAAAGAGGTATAGATGTGCAGGTATAGAGAAACAGGGAACGAGGAAATATAGGGGTATATGGGAGAAAAGGAGGAAGGAATTGAGTTTAGCAAGCTCAGGGAGAGTTGGGTAAGTGAAAAATAGAATGGGCAAATAATTAGAAGACTGAAGTACTGGAAATGGTGAAGAACTTGAAAGAATCATGGTCAGTGGGGGAATGACATATGATGCTGCTGCATTGGTGGTATAGGATGACAAAGGCATTATGAAAAAGTGGTTAATGGAAAAGCCCAGAGTTTGGAGATGTGGGTAAAAAGAATTAGATAACACTGATATGTGATGGAGTGCAAGGCAATGCAGAAATAATGATAAGTAGACAAAAGTAATATGAATCAGGTTCTGTGATAAAGATGTAAAGGAGAGATTCCTTTTTGTTTATTTGTAGTAGATGATGGGAGGAAGAAATTGAGTTTAGCATTTCCATTACTCTAGCCTTAATTGGAACTCTGACATTTTTAAAACAGATAGCTCAGCACTTCCTAGACTTTGTTTGCACCACTGTACTGCAATAAATTGAAAATATACGCACTAGAGCCTCTAATACCATTAACCTGGTCCTTAACCACCCCATAACCAAACCCATATCTCCTTGTTCCTGGTAAAATCTTCTGTTAGGCCTAGTGGTATCACACCACCATCAAATTAAATCATCTTTATGGACATCCCAGGACAACTGACTTTATCCAACCAAGTCAGATTCCCAACAATCCTCCATAAATGGACCTAAATGGGAGTTGTGCCACCTTCACGTCTGGCTTTTACATGCAACAAAAGTTACATAGAAAAGTTTGTAAATGTTCATCTTTAACATAACAGTAAATTCAAAAGTAACCCTCTCTGGTGGAACTCCTGTATTAATAAACTGTATAACAAAAAATGAAAAATTAGGAAAAGTTGCCACTAATCCTTGGTGCCACAGAGTACAAGATAAAGATCAATACAGATACCAAAGGAAACTATGGATCTTTCTTCATTTATGTCAGGAATTAAAGAATTATATTCAACCATGTACTGAGGTCATCCATAATAATATTAAACATTGTGATCTAAAATGATATAGCCAATATATTAACAGACATGTTTAGTGCTAATTTTACCTCACCTACTCACATTGTTGCCCGCCAGTATCCTTAAAAATTATGTTTACTCTGAAATCACCTTGGAACAAGTCTTAGTGTCCCTATCATTGCCTATAAGTTATACCTGCATAAGGCCAGACAAATTACCAAGCTGCATTCTCATCATTAACAATTATGCCCTATGTGAGACTGGAGTCAAACACTTCAGTCTTAGTCTACACATGGAATTTGTGTCTGTTGCCTGTTGAACCGCCACCCTCACTGTGCTACACAAGAATGGCCCTTCTATAAACCCAAATGATTATAAGCCCGTCAGCCTCACTAAGCCATGGGGCATATCATAACAGAACTTATGAATGCAGACAAAGGCAACTTAACCAGTCTAGACCTCAATCAGTTTGGTTTTATGAAGAGCAAGTCTTGTCTCCTGAATCTAGTGAACATCTTTGAACAGGTTGCAGAAGCTGGGACAGTAATCATTCTGTGCATACTGCTTACTGTCACCTGGTTAAAACTTTTGAGACCAACCCTCAAGGTATTATTGAAAAATTACATAAACTTAATGTAAATTCCTATATTGTGCACTGCATGACATATTGGGTTATCCAGCATATCCCAAATTGTGAAGTTGAGATGGTACCTTCCCCGAATATAAAATGATAACTAGGGGAGTATCACAAATATCAATGCTGAGCCTTTTCCATTTTGACATGTATTTTGCAGATATCCAAGTCATTATCCATATGTGTAGCTGACCAAATCTGCTGATGATTGCAAGTTAGGCACTGTTACATGTTTATCTGTTAATATTAAACAGCTGTAGCACAGGCTAGAAAATGCACATATCTGACGTACCACAAACAGCTTCAAGCTAAATGCAAATAAGTGCAGCAAAGTAGCATTCAGCAAAAACGCTGATCCCTTCTCATGTGCTGTGAATAGTTCACAGCTTCAGGCAGGTATGGAGGAGACTTGGATACTTATTTAGACAGCTTTCTTTCAGTCATCACATTTCCACCATAGTTAGGAAAGCCTTCAATCTGGCAGCATTAATTTTCAAGGGAATATTTTCAAAATCCACAGAAGTCATCCTACCATATTACTCTTCCTTTATCAGACTTATCATTAAATTCATTGCCCCTTTGTTAAGTACAAATTGAAATATATCACTCAACTGGAAACACCCAAAGATTTTTAACCAGAAAATTAAAGGCCATAAATCATTCAATTATCCTGATAAGTTAATATGGCCCTACTTATACTCAGTAGCATGTTGGCTGCTCCAAAGTGATTTGTACATTCCTTTTTGTACAATGAAAGACCAAACCTGATTTGATCTCTTATTTCTTTGCATTAACTAGTGGCTGTATGAATACCTGCACAAGATAACTATATCTATATCAAAAGATACACAAGGCTCAGGTAAAGGATGCGTTCCTAATTGAACTTATTCCCAGCCTATGCAATAAGTACTGTGATGAGTCCCTACCCTGGGCCAGCAATCAAGGAGACTCAGTCCTCACCACTGACTCACTAAGAGCAAAGATGGATTCACAAAAATTTTCAGATGCAGCTCCCTCCACCAAGCACAATTTCCCTTAAGAGCACATAGGGAGCACACTCCAGACCTGGGGCTGGACTCTATTTCTCTCTCTCCAGGTTGACCACTTTGGTGCTCTGTGTCACTGCTCCCAGCAGCTGACACACACACTTGGATATTTCAGTTCTCACACACACATAGACAGCTGAGAAAAGGCTAGCACAGATTTACTAGCTGTGCCCCTTTCTGCCCAGACTCTGTGCTAATTGCGTTACCACCAATCGGCTACCCTAAGGCTCTTACAAATGGTACCCAATTATAAAAAAAAATTTAAGCTGCTTTTACAGTATTTATGTTTCCTCCTCCTACTCTATTACTTCATCTTGCTTTTTCAGCTACTTGTTCTCTAAAGTGTTCAATCACATCTTTTCTGCTGCATTTTTTATTGCTTGTTTTTAGCCTGTTTAAATGGTAAGTGTTATTCTAAGCCTCTTAATTGTGGTCTAACCACTTGGGCTTTAGGCCTACCTCTTAGCTCTCCCTGGCCTCTCTCCCTCAGATTCTGACAAATATGGATGGACAGTTTTAAACGGTTTCTCCTGCCAGCCTGGTTGATATGGGCATCCTGAGACAGTGTAGCAACTGCTTCATGCACATGGACAACCATCTACTATTACCACCTAGGAACACAATTTGTGAGAGATGCAATTACATTAAGAACCTAGAGTCTATGCTCTCTCCCTCACAAGACAGTGTTTCTGGCACTGAGAAGGTTATCAACACCATCACTACACCTCAAACACCACCCTCAGCTACACAAAACACACCCACATATGTGGAGGTTCTCAATAAAAACATACCCAAAAGGAGACTTCAGAGGCAAAAACACATGCGAACACCACAACCCTCCACACCACATACCACTCATAGGCCGCACTCCTATGTCTCCCAACCACAAAGGCCTAACCATAAACCCAACATATTAGTCATAGGAAACTCCATTGTGAGACACACAGATGTGCCTCTCACCAGGCTGAATAAGGAGAAAGTCACAGTTAGTTGTCTGTCAGGTTCCAGAATCTGCTATATCACACATGCAATCAAGTTTCTCAACAGCAGGTACTGTTATGATTCTGTCATAGTCCATGTTGGGGTGAACGACTTGAGACATAACTCCCTGAGCTATATGAAGAGAGACATGATTGAGCTCACTGAATATGTGTCCCAGTCAGGTATGTCCCTAAGCAGCATTCTACTGTCACCCAGAATGATGCCTCAATAGAAACAGAAAATGATTGACATTAACAATTGGCTTAGTTTCTGGTGTCATTCCAGGGGGATCCAGTACCTCACAGCCTGGGATGATATGATCAACAGATCAGGATGCTTTGCTAGAGATGGCCTGCATCTGCCTCACTTGGGCTTCAGGCTTCTGGCAAAGGCCCTTGCCTCCCCCATAGTGCCTTTTTTTAGGAAAAGTCCTGAGGTCGATAAAACCAACATAGAAATGTCAACAAAATGCAAATTAAAAGTCATGCTGCTAAACGTTAGGAGTCCAAACATGAAACTCCACTCATTGCAAGCATTTTTAACCCTAGAAAATGCTGACATTTGTGCAGTCACAGAAACCTGGTTCAAAGCTGTGGAGAGCACACCAGCCTTACCTGGTTATTCATCCTATTATACATTCAGAACCTAAACTGTGGGCAGCAAAGCCAAAGGAGGTGGAGTTTCAATGTATATTAAAGACACACACACACCACCATGCTGGTCAAACAGTATGATGCACAGGAGACACCCTAGGTGCAGTTAACCGTCGACACGACCCCTATTCAAATCATAGCTAGCTATAGGCCCCCAAATTTGACTTGGGATGCCCACTCCACCTATCTGGACCTCTTTGAATCTATCAAGATTCAACCCTTTATCCTGATCCTGAGCAACTTTAACTACCCAACCATAGAGTGGAAAACCTACTCATGCCAGAACGCAAATGCCCAGAGATTCCTTGATTTTATCAATGCAAATGCCTTGAAACAGCTAGCTAATACCCCCACAAGAGGTGATAATATCTTGTACTTGGAATTAACCAACATCACTATCCACTGCAGCACACCTACAGTATCATCCTCCCTGGTAAGATCTGACCATAAAGCGGCCACTTTCAAAGTCATCATCTCCCCTGACCCCCCTCTAGCTAGGCTCAGACAAAAAACCTTCTCCAAAGCAGATAACAACCTCCTGAAGGATGGTATAAACAGCTTTACAGCCCCACCCCCCTCTGTTGGAACTGGCACCAATGTACAAATTTACACCAAAGCACTATATGAGCACTTATTTAGATGCATGGAATCAGGAATACTTGACAGGACAAAATCATCCTCCACAAGGAAGAATAAACCTGTGTGGTGGACATCTGCAATAAATAAAGTATATAACAAAAGGAAAAAAATGCTGTCCAGGACCAAGAAGGAGCAAATGCCCAATTGGAAGCAATCTCTCCTTAACCTGAATAAGCAAATAAGAGAAGTAGTGAAATCCTCTAAAGCTAACTTTGAGTCCAAATTGGCCACATCTACTAGAGACAATCATAAGGCCTTCTTCACATATGTCTGCAATCTCAAAGGAAGCACCCATATCTGGTCAGAACTGGTGGTAAAAGACACCACATACACAAATGCTGTAGATATAGCCAACCTACTGGCTGACAGATTCAGTGAAAACTTCACCCTTCTGCCCCCCATCAGTAAATCAGGACATCCCCAGTACCTGCTCCTCTCCCATTATCTCTGGGGAACAGGTAATCACTGTCCTCTGAATGGCAAAAAATACAGCCTCCATGGGACCCAATAACATCACAGGCTGCATTCTACATGAACTCAGTCATGAGTCTGCAGCACCATTAGGCACCCTGTTCAACCAAAGCCTGAGCTTTGTCCCAGGCAAGTGGAAGACAGCCACTGTCATCCCTTTACACAAAGGTGGAGCATCCACTGATCCATAAAATTATAGACCCATCAGCCTAACTAGCTTGATCTGCAAGGCCATGAAATGGGTTATCATGGACCTCATTAACAGGGACATTGGAAACCTCCAAACACTCAGCCCCATATAATTTAGCTTTGTCAAGGGGAGGTCATGTCTCTTAAATCTGGCCGACTTCTTTGAGACAGTCACCAAAGCCATGGACAAGGGGAAGATGATGCACACCGCCTATCTTGACCTGGCCAAGGCCTTTGACACTATTCCCCACTCAGGCATAGTAGACAAACTCTCTCAACTAGGCATCAATCCATATGTTATCAGATGGGTAGCAAACTGGCTCACTGATAGAAACCATCTAATCAAAATAGGGGAAGCCACCTCAAGCAGTAAATCTATAATGAATGGCTTACCCCAGGGATTGGTCTTGGGGCCTCTGTTATTCAGGATATACTTCTCTGAGGTGCAGGCCGAAACCAATGGGCTATGACTGACCAGTTTTGTAGATGACTGGAAGATGGGCATGGTCATCAATTCCCCAAGTTATGTGGATGTCCTCCAAGAGGGTCTCACCCAAACAAATGACTGGTCCCAGAAACATGGCCTCAAGTTCAGTGCCATAAAATGCATCATCATCCCCTTTGGGGAAGGCGATATCCCCACATATTATCACATTAATAACAACATCCTAAGCACACAATCAGTTGTGAGGGATTTGGGCACCCAGGTTGATAGCAATCTGACTTTTGATCACCATGTTGCTTCCATTGAATGGAAAGCTTTCTACATGGCACACCTCATAAGTAAGTGTATTTCATCCAGGGAGAAGGAGGTCATAACATCCCTGTATTCTTCCCTTATAAGGACAATTATTAAGTACAATGGCCCCTTCAGCATGTACCTCACAAAACACATGCAGCAGCTGGAGAAACCACAGAGGTTGCTCACCAGAGGAATCCAGGACCTCAAACATCTACCCTACACAGATAGGATAAAAGCTCTGTCCCTCTACTCTGTTTCATACAGACTCATCAGAGGTGATGTCTGTTTGGCATGCAAAGCAATCTCAGACCCCACCTTGATGGGACTGCTGCATATCTGCAAGTCAAGCTCCACTCAAGTAACCTGCACATGTGACCTCAACCTGGTCTGTAACATCAATAGGACCTGATGGCGGGACAGATTTGTGCCCTAGAGACTCCCCCATCTGTGGAATAGACTCCCTCTCCACGTCAAGCAGAGTAACTCATTAACCCTTTTCAAGTGCAACCTGGATAACTGGATGGGAAACAGAAAATAAACCTCTTAGATTTCACCAGTGTCCCCGCTGTACAGGGGCTTTGGGTACTGACTTGTCTAAACATGGGCTAAACTCTTGCTAGACTTATAAGGGCCTCTGGGCCAATAGCCTATTAACTTCCTATGATCCTATGATGATATGTAAAATTAATACAAATATAAATGGTAGAGTGTGACCAAAGCAGTGAGGCTCTCAGCAGTGGCCACAGTGTCAGTAAAACAAGCATAAGTACTCTCAAGAGTATCCTCTAGAGGACAAGCCACAATGGAAGCATTAAAATATTTAATGATAAATAATAAAACAGAAAACAGGAGAATATTAAATACAATAAACAAGAGAGTTTCAACCACAGAGATATAAAAATAATACAGTTGGATAGTTTCTAACAAATGTAGAAAACAATACTCTATTCTCACTAAATGTCCCTGACTAACTAAAGAATTACTATTTCCTGACTACTTACTAAAGCAAAGTAAGCTGATGTGTGCTGAGTGTCTTATCACCGTAAAAGCCAGATGATGCCTCTCCCTCTCTGTGTGGATGTGTGAGATAACTATCCTGTCAGAAATCTTTCCTGTCAGATTCTGTGCTGTGAGGGTGAAGGTTCCAAAGAAACCAGATGCTGGTTAGAGGATGACATCACCTCTGGTCACCTGACTCTGGTATAATATACACTCAGAGTTTTGCTAAGATCTGTGGCCACATCTGAAAGCTATAACACAATTTCAAACATTCCACCCTTCCAGGGTTCTCTGATAAAACATATGCATTTGATCAGTTACAAAAATACAACCTAATATACAAACATACATTCTTTCTGTCCAGCAGGACTACTGTTGATGCATTTTTAACACAAGTAACATTACAAATATATTTTTAAGACAAGCATCTGTACAAATCAGTGTGATTGTCAAATAACATTTTATTTATTTATTTTATTTTATATTTGTTTACTGGAATAGTCCGAATGGACACATCCATTTACAGCTGATGCCCGGGTGAAAAGCTCCACATTCAGTACAAAAAACAAATAGTTGAACAATTTGATAACAATATGGTCATCTATACAGAAGCAAAAAACTGACAATAGATAAAAATACTTTTGATACAAAAACAAAATCTGACACTGGATAAAAAATACAACTTTCAATACAGAAACAGAAATTGACACTGGATAAGCGTTATAACTGACTATAGAGACAGATATAGATTACTTATAGCAATTAATTAGTGTAAGTTGAGAATGAGCTATTATAACTATTAGAATCTTGAGCAGAAAATATCATTTCTGATACTGTACTAAAATAAAATTTCAGCTAGCAATACTGACATATGTACTACCTTATAACATCACATCTCTCCCCCTCTTTGAAAATGCAAGCTAGTTTTTCAAGTGACCCTGAAAAAAATGTTGCTTGAGAGAAATGGGCCTATCTGGGAAGACATTAACCTACACCTTCTCTTGCAATCCCATCTGCTTTGGTATTGCTGTCCCCACTACTGTGCTGCACTGTTATGTGATATGTTTGCAACCCTAGGCTCCACCTTAATAACATGGCATTTTGCTGGCTGCCACAGTGTAGCCATGTTAAGGGATTGTGCTCTGTAACCACAGTGAATTTACTTCGGTACAGATAGGGCTGAAGTTTCGGGAGTGCCCATACTATGGCTAGACATTCTTTTTCTACAGCAGTATAACATTCCTTCCTTATTTGGAATCTACAGCTGAGGTATTCAACTGAGTGCTCTTCTCCATCTGAGGAAACCTGGCTGAGTATAGATCCCACCTCATGGCTTGAAGCATCCACCTGCACAAAAAATTATTTGCTGTGATCTGGACCTGCTAACACAGGAGGTCCTCCCAAAGCCTCTTTAAGCTTTTGGAATACCTACTTGCAGGCTGGGGTCCACACTACCCTATCTGGCCTGTTTTTCATCTTCAGGTCTTTAAGGGGAGCAACTACAGTACTATAACTGAGAATAAACTTTCTAAAGTATCCTGCCGTCCCCAAGAATGACCTCACCTGTTTTTTGGTAACATGGGCAAACTCCTTCTGCCACACACTACAAATACTCAGTACAAGGACCTCCCTGTCATGCTAAGGCTTCAAGGTGTTAACATGGTACAATTTGCACCCCTGCCTCCTGCATAGCGGGTTTACTATGTCATTAACATCACTGACCTTCCTTACCACTTCAAAGGGTCCTTCCCAAGTTGCCTGCAGCTTATTATGTTTGACAGGAATGAGCACTGTAACTTGCTGTTCCACAGCATACTCTCTGGCTCAAGCACTCCTGCCATACCAGGCCTTTGCTGTTGGGCTCCTGCCAGATTCCCTGGGCCAAGCCCATGAGCACCCTATGCCTTGTCCTGAGGTTTAGGGCATATGGCACAACAGACTCTTTGTGGGATTCAGACTCATCCTCCCACTCATCACAAATCAGATCTAAAGGCCCTCTCACCCTATGCTTATACAGCAACTCAAAGGGTGAAACAACTGTGGATTCCTGGGGCACCTCTCTATATGCAAACAGCAGATGGGCAAATATGTGTCCCACTATCTCTTACACTGTTCTGCAAATGCCCATAGCATGGTCTTTAGTGTACAGTTTAACCTTTCCACAAGACCAATAGTCTAGGGGTGGTATGGGGTGGTCATTAGGTGCTTCACTTCACATTGCTTTCACAGACAAGCCAGCAGGCCTGACATGAAATTGTTTGTCAGTCAGTATTTCTCTTGGGAAACCTACCTTGCTGAAAATTTCTAACAAAGCATTTGCCACCTTCTCTGCCTTGATAGAAGACAGAGCCATCACCTTAGAGTATCTAGTAGCATAATCCAATACCAGCAGGATATACTTTTTTGCTGTGGAACTTGGGGTATTCAGAGGCCCCACAATATTCACAGCTACTCTCTGAAATGGCTTCTCATTCACATGCAAAAGCATCAGAGGAGCCTTGACCTTGTCTCCTGCCTAGCCTACCTTTTGGCACTGCTCACAAGTTCTGCAGTACCCTGTTACATCCCTTGCAATCCTAGACCAATAAAAGTTCTGCATAATATGTCTCTTGGTACACTGTATGCCCATATGACCTACAAAAGGAGTGTCATGGGCTATGGCTAGAAGTGCCAGATGCTAGACTCTGGGCAATACCAACTGCTGTATTACCTCACCCTCTAGCCCTCCCTCAGGGGCCCACTCTTTATACAGTAATCCTTTGTTCCAGTATATAGGCTTCCTTTTTCCTTGAGAATCAGGTGCCTCCTTATCTAACTCCCTCAAGCTTCATAGTGTAGGGTCCAAAACCTGAGCCTGTCTCAATTCTACCTTTGTGACCCTTCCCAGCTCCCTTTCCATGGGAAGCCCAGTCTCTTCTGACAGTGGTGCCTCACTTTCAACCTTGGTACTACAATGCACATCTGCCCTTCTAATCACCCTGCCCATGGAAACATTGATACCTACCAGCATCTGTATCTGACTTTCAGGCTTGCTGCTACAGGGTTGCTCCCACCCTGAAATAGAAACCTCACCAGCCCCAGCTTCACATGTTTGGTGTATCTGGGTTTCCCCACCCTAACTGACTCATATGCCTGTCTCCAAGCCTGACTGCATGTAACTGCATGCACACAAGATACTGCATTATCAAAATCATTCCCTATTAAGACATCTACAGGGATATCCTTAAACACAACTACCTGCTTGCTTCCTTTTCCACCCTCTCAGTCAATGTGAACCCTGGCCACAGGCATTTAGAATGGGGCTCCTCCTAAAGATCACACTGGTGTGGACTGCACATGCAAATACTACTCCTCATTAATTTTATTTATTTATTTATTTAACATGTGTTGACCGGGCTAGTCTAACTGGATATATGTCCATTTTTAGTAGAGGCCCGAGGAGAAAAGCGCCGAGCCATTGTAAAGAAAAAAAAATATATATATATATATATATATATATATATATTTATATATACACAAAATAGTCCACCAGAACAGTTGAAATATATAAAAAAAAATAATTACATAGTCCATCATATACAGAAAAAATGATAATGACAGTATACAATTGATTAGCAGCAATAATTATAAATAAATCCTCTACTACTATTTAGGAAAGTATACATATATATATATATATATATATATATATATATATATATATATATATATATATATATATATATACATACATATATCCATATATATATCCATATCCACACGCATATATATATATATATATATATATATATATATATATATATATATATACACATACACATATATATATACATATATATGTATATATACACATATATATACATATATATGTATATATATATATATATACATACACACACACACACACACACACATATATATATATATATATATATATATATATATATATATATATATACAGATACATACATACATATACATATAAATACACACATACGCTTAAATATGTGAGTATATAGAGGAAATAAAGAAAAAGAGGAAAGAAAAAAACAAAAAATAAGACATAAAAAAATCACAAAGAGTTGTGTTGAGTGGGAGTTAGAAGAGAACAGAAATGTTTAATCATGTCATATATAGAAGGTAGAGAAATCTCAGCAAAAAGAAGTAGATTAAAGAGTAAAAAAAAGAAGATGCAAGTATCAGTCTGGCTTGGAGCAGGGGCAAAGCCATTTGGTTTTAATGAAGTTTTTCAGTTTTTTCTTAAAAAGTGTGGTGGAGGTAAGAGATGTTATTTCAGTTGGAAGTTTGTTCCAAGTATTGCCAACTTCATTTGAGAATAGGCAGTCCCCAGATTTATTAAAGGATTTAATGCTGGCAACTTGTAGCTTTTTAGCAGATCTTAGGGTAGGAAGGTTTTTATAAGAGTTAACTAGGCGACATAATATGGGAGTATTTGTAGGATGATGTAAAATCTTGTGAATAAAAATGAGTTGCTGGTAAGCTAGTTGGTTTTGTACTTCCAGCCATCCTAGACGTTTAAAATTAAGGCAATGGTGAGTACAGAAAGGTGCGCCGGTAGCAAATTTGGCTATGTTGTTGTAGGCTGTTGCTAGTTTATTTAGGTTGCTTTGGGATAGATTCGTATAGATAGGGGAGGGATAGAGTAGGGTGAAGATGAGCTGGGTTTGGTCAATAGAGATTATTGCTGACTCTGTAAGAAATGGTCTGATTCTGTAGAGGAATCCAAGTTTTCTATTTACTGATTTAATAGTTGAGTCAATGTGTGTGTCAAAGTTGAGATGGTTATCTATTATTACACCAAGGAGTTTTGTGGTAGTTTCAGGGGCTATTTCTGTGCCATCATTAGATTTTACTATGAAATTGATTGAGGGGGACTTCTGTGTGGGAGTAAATAGTAGTAATTTAATTTTTTTTTGGGTTGAGGAGGAGACATCTTCAATGGAACCAGTTTTCAACTACAGTAAAGACTGTTTGCGTGTTAGTATGTAATTTTGCAGGGGAGGATGCGGCACATATCAGAGTTGAATCATCTGTATATTGTATGCATGTAGTTTGAGGAAGGGAGATTTTTAGATCATTAATGAAAATTGTGAAAAGGAGAGGTCCAAGAATGGATCCTTGAGGGACACCAAGGGTGATAGAAAGCTGAGAAGATATATTGTTTTCCCACAGGACAGCTTGTTTTCTGTATTCTAGGTAGGATTGGAACCATTTTATTAGTTGATGATCAAGGGAGAGTGATTCGAGCATACTTATCAATAGTTGGTGATTACTTTGAGAGGTCTAAGAAGAGTAGAGAAGATAGAAGGTTTGAATTCCTGTTTTTATTAATGCAGTCTGTAAAGGATAGAAGAGCTGTAGTAGTACTATGGTGTGGCCTGAAACTGTGTTGGCAGTCAACTAGTAGGTTGTTTTGTAGGAGGTACTGAAGTAATTGCCGGTGAATACATCACTCCATAATTTTTGCAAGGGGAGAGAGAAGGGCTATTGGGCAGAAGTTTGATAATTCATTTGAGGTACCTCCCTTATGCAGAGGGATGATATAGGAGATTTTCCAAATGGAGGGTACATAAGATTCAGAGATAGTTCTGTTTATTAGGATAGAAATAGGTTAGGCAAGTACACCAGCTGCAATTTGCAGGAATTCAGGTGGGAGAAGGTCTGCTGATGGGCTACATGGTTTAAGTTTAAGAAGCAAGGAGTGTATTAAAGATGTTTGAATAGGGTGAAGGTTAAAAGACTGGGGTAGTTGGTTGGTGTGGGACATTTAGTGGTGTTAATAGTAGGTAAGGTAGTTGCTAGAGACTGAACTGTTTCAGAGAAAAAGTTATTAAAGGTGTCGGCAATTTGGTCGGGAGGTGTTTGGCTTAGGTTAGAGGGGGTAGGTGTTTTGGATTGTGCTGGGTGGAGCAATTTGTTGATACCTGACCAGAACTTTTGAGGATTGTTTTGTTGGTTTTGTTGAATTTTGAGGTAGTAGTTATTTTTGTCCAGGATTATTGATTTTTTAGTGGTGTTACAAATTTGTTTAAACTTTAGGTGATCAGTTGGGTCTTTAGTTTTTCTCCATTTGGACCAGAGTTTGTTTCTTAATCATAAGTTTAGCCTTGTATCCTTAGACAGCCAGGTGGCTGGTTTATTTTTTGTTCTAATAGTACAAGTGGGAGCATGGTGCTCAAGGATCTGTAAAAATGTTTTGTTAAAGTATGAAACGGCTTTGTCAAGAGGTATGTATTTTAGTGGAGACCAATTGCATGCTTTGAGTTCAGCTTGAAAATTACTAGGGTTGAAATATTTTTTGTTTCTGGTAGTTTTAAAAGCTATTGGATTATGAATGTGAGTCTTTTGTCTAGAGATGTAGGTAAGAGAATGGTCACTAATATTGTCTGGGAGTATACCTGTTTGATAAGTATGGGGGTCACTATTCACTAGTATCCAATCTAATATAATTTGTTTTTTGCTAGGCTTGTGGGATCTGGTAGGGAAGGAAATGGTTTGGTGGAAGCCAAAGAGGTTTATATGTGTAGTTGGAGTAGCAGAGATACAGCTATTCCAATCAATATTAAAGTCGCCAAGGAGTATAGTTTCTTGTGGTAAGGACATGGACAGCCAGCTTAGTGTATTTTCTAAAGTACTGATATTGTTCCCGGGGGGATTGTAAGAGCAGATAATGTATATTGATTTCTTAGCATTAATTTGGAGCTTTGATGTTAAAAATTCTGCATTGTTATGTGGTGGGGGATATAAGTCTAATGATGTGACCTTCAGTTGAGATTTGAACAGTATTGCTACTCCACCTCCCTTTTTATTTAGTCGGTCTACTCTGAGAATGTTGTAGCCAGGGCGGAGAATGTCATTGTCTTTAGTTGTGGGTTTGAGCCCATGTTTCAGTAAGGCATAAGATGTCAAATTAATAGATGTCTAATAGGGCATGTAGCTGGGTTATTTTGTTAACCATGGCAGGCTTCACAATGGTTATGTTAAAGGCTGTGTCTCTCTTAGCAGTGGGCTGTCTTCCATCCACTAAGATAGAATAACAACTTTGGTGATAATTTGGTACCCATGTTGTGTCCAGACAGCTTACCACTGGCATGCTGTTATTCCCACTTGCTGGGTCCTTCACCTTTTGTTCCCCACTTTGCCTCAGTGGACATTTGTATGTTACATGGCCTTTCTGGTTACATTTGAAACATCTAACCCTTAGTCTTGGTCATGTAACTGAACTAGTGGATTCCCCTGTTACTGCTGTACTCTGTTGGGGTGGTTTAGGTTTCCCACCATAGGTTTCCCTATAACCATGTACAGTGATGGGCTGCCCTTATGAAGTGGTATGATATGAGAGATTTTCCATAATTTGGAAATGTACTGTTCAGAGATAGAGCAGTTTATTAGTAATGATATGGGGTAGGCAATGGATGGGGCAGCTAGCTTTAGGTATTCATTTTGAAGTTGGTCAGCAGCTAAGCAGCAGGGTTTTAATTTACCTAGGATTTTTTTTATGTAGGAAGTTGGAATGGGAATAAAGGAGAAGGAGTTTGTGTCATTAGAGGTAGAGGAGGGGACAGTGAGTGGTGGGATTGTTTTGTTGTCTAGGGGAAAAGTGAGAGAGTTGATGAAGTGGGAATTGAATTGTGAGGCTAAGGGCACAGAGGAGTTAGTACTGAGGGGGCCAGGGGTATGGATTTTACTGGGGTTAAGGAAGTGGTTGATATTCTGCCAGAATTTTTGTGGATTGTGCTGGTATTTTTTTTTTTGGCAGGTGAGGAAATACGTTATTTTATCCTTGATGATGTTTTTCTTAACATGGTTTCTAAGTTGTTTGTAAAGGGTGAGATCGTTGTTATTTTTGGTCATATAATACAGTGACCAGGCCTTTTCTTTATGTTTAATTAGTTGTTTTGTTTCTTTAGAAAGCCATGGCAGCTGTTTGTTTTTTTTGGTGAATTTTTCTGAGGGGAGCAAGATTATTTACTATTTCAAGGAATTTGTTATTGAAGTATTATACAGCTAGGTCTAGTTGCAGTTTTTTTAATGGAGACCAATCGCAGCTTTGTAGTAGTAAATTGAAGGTGTCAGAGGAGAAATATTTTTTGCTATGGGTGTATTTGCGCGAGATGTTGGTTTGGATATGTGCTTTCTTCCTAACTACAAATATAGGGGCATGGTCAGTTAGCATGAATGATAGACAGCCTGCTTGGTACCTGTGGTTTGGTTTGTTGGTTAAAATGCTATCTAGAAGTGATTTTTTATTGGCGTGCTTGTCAATGCGGGTGGGGTAGTTAATAATTTGGGTGAAGTTGTATAAGTTTATAAATGAGGTAGGGGAGTTGGAGGAGCAGGAGAACCAGTCTAGGTTGAAATCACCTAGAATGATGGTTTCTTGGGATAGAGAAAAAGATTACCAGGGTAGAAGGGATTCTATGTTGTGCAGGTTGTTGCCTGGCGGTAGGTAGATGGCTATGATGTTAATGGATTTGTGAGGATTAATTTGGAGGCGAGTGATAAGGAGTTCAGCATGAGAGATGTCTGGTGGGGAACAGTTTAGTTTTTCTAGATTAAGTGATTATTTAAACATAATTGCTACACCCCCATCATGTTTGATTACCCTGACTTGTCTTATAATATTGTAACCATGTGTAGTAATTTCAGAGTCTTTGATGTGGGGCTTTAATCAGGTTTCAGTTATGACTGCAATGTCTAGAGTGTAGGAGGCAAGGGTGGCATAGAATTCATGTAATTTGTTTGCAAGGCTTCTGAGATTAAAGCATGTAATGAGAAGGTCAGAGTTACTGCTAATAGGTAAATATCTATAGGTAGTGGTGTTTGTAAGATTATGGGTGGATGTGGAGGAACAGGACCTTGGTGGTAATGGGTAGGTTACATGAAAGGTACAGATGGGCCCAGGACTGTGATGGATATTTGACTGGAGTTTTAACTTTGTTAGAGAGTACAGAATTAGGTGCTTCGGTTTGGTTATAAGTTGGTTATACCTGTAGAAGGACAACTGAGTGTTGGTGTGTTGTATATGTCTTGAAGGGAGAACATCAGTATTAAATATAGGGTAAGTCTTGGTGATGATATAATGATAAGGTTTGCAAGGAAGGTGTGGTGAGGTGTGTGTGAGTGTTGAGGATGGGTGCTTGGAGAGTTTGAAGTTTTGGGGGTTGGTAGCATAGTAAGCAAGGAGGAGGATGCCTGATAATAGAGTGTTGTAGAGCAAGTAGTTTTGGTCTTTCATTCTGATTGGAGAATGGGTGCAGAATCAGGAAGTGAGGTATAGGAAAGTAGAGTTTAGTAAAATAAGTGCTTAACTCAGCAACAACATAATCGCATACATTTTCATCTGCCTTGCATCTATGCTCACAAAACTTTTTTTCTGTAAGCTTCAGATGTTAACTTAAAACATTCCAGTAAGCATTGTTTAACTTTATTATAGTTTAAGCAATCAGTATCAGACAATTTAGAAACAACAGTTACAGGTTTACCATGGAGTAAGGGGGTCAAGAATCGTACCCAGAGCCCTTGGTCAGCATTATAGTGTTTGCATACCCTTTCAAATACATGAATAAAACTATCAAAGTCATCACCCTCTGTAAACTGTGGAAGAAATTTACTGACCTTTATTACTTCTGGGGTTTGGTTATTCCCCTCCCCATTGCCTCCATGACCCTGCCAAATAGTCAGCATTTCCCTCTCATTTTGGCACTGTTTCTCATTTTCTTTGGCCTGCGAATGCCACAGTCTCCCTTTGACCTCCAAACACCACAGTATCTCTTTGACCTCCAAACACTGCAGTCTCCCTTCTGATTCTAATTCCATTTGCTTGTCCAGTCATTTGGCCTCCAGTTCAAGTCTCTTTAACTCCAGGCAGATTTCTAAGTCATCTGAGGAAAAGGTGAACTGTCGTGTTTCTGAAGAATGCACATCCCCATCACCAGACAGGTTGTCTTTCAAGTTGCTGGTCCATGCTGCAGCTGTAACCAAGGCTGAAATCATTTCTTTTTTAGTCAGGTTGGCATGCACCAGTCCTTTGACTTTGCACACCTTGGCCAACTGGTCCTTTGTCAGCTTGCTATAATCCTTTGTTGACATTCTTGCCTGTTTTCCCTGACTAAACTAAACCAACAAAAACAAAATAAAACTGTTGTGAAAATGAAACTCTGTATGTTTACCTTGTGGCTGCTGAGAGTACACACCTCTTCAGTCACAACTGCATACTGGCTACTAAAGATCAATTAATATCCTACCCAGCTGCCACCAATATGTGATGGGTCCCTACTCTGGGACAGCAATCAAGAAGACTCAATCCTCACCACTGACTCCAATGAGGGATGGTCGCTAAGAGCAAAGATGGTTTCACAGTATTTTCAGAAGCAGATCCCTGCGCACCAAACACAATTTCTCTTAAGAGCACACAGGGAGCATGCTCCAGTCCTGGGGTTGGAGTCTCTTTCTCTCTCCAGGTCCACACAAAACTCCACACTGACCACTTTGGCACTCTGTGTCCCTTTTCCCAGTAGCTGTTGCAGACACACTTGTATATTTGAGGTCACACACACATGCACACCTGGGAAAAGGCTAGCACAGATTTACTAGCAGTGCCCCTTTCTGCCCAGACTCTGAGGTAATCATGCTGCCACCAGTGAGCTACCCTAAGGCTCTTACAAATGGTACCCAATTATACTGTGTACAATTAGTAGTAATACAATGGTAGAATGTGACCAAAGCAGCAAATCCTGCTGTCCCAAATGTCAGGGGTTGATAGCATAGTAAGCAAAGGGCTAAATGTCCTTGACTAACTAAAGAATTACTGCTTCCTGACTGCTTACTAAAGCAATGTAAGCTGATGTGTGATGAATGTCTTACCACAGTAAAAGTCACATGATGTCTCTCCCTCTCTGTGTGGATGTGTGAGTTATATATATATATATATATATATATATATATATATATATATATATATATATATATATATATATATATATATATATATGTATATATCCTGTCAGACATCTTTCCTGTCAGATTCTGTGCTGTCAAGGTTCCAAAGAAACCAGATGCTGGTTAGAGGATGACATCACCTCTGGTCACCTGACTCTGGTATAATACGCACTCAGAGTTTTGCTAAGATCTGTGGCCACATCTGAAAGCTATAACACAATTTCAAACATTCCACCCTTCCAGGGTTCTCTGATAAAACATATGCATTTGATCAGTTACAAAAATACAACCTAATATACAAACATACATTCTTTCTGTCCAGCAGGACCTACTGCTGATGCATTTTTAAAGTAACATTACAAATATATTTTTAACACAAGCATCTGTACAAATCAGTGTGATTGTCAAATAACATTTTATTTATTTATTTTATTTTACATTTGTTTACTGGAATAGTCCGAATGGACACATCCATTTGCAGCAGATGCCCGGGTGAAAAGCTCCACATTAAGTAAAAAAAACAAATAGTTGAACAATTTGATAACAATATGGTCATCTATACAGAAGCAAAAAACTGACAATAGATAAAAATACTTTTGATACAAAAACAAAATTTGACACTGGATAAAAAATACAACTTTTGATACAGAAACAGAAATTGACACTGGATAAGCGTTATAACTGACTATAGAGACAGATATAGATTACTTATAGCAATTAATTAGTGTAAGTTGAGAATGAGCTAGTATAACTATTAGAATCTTGAGCAGAAAATATCATTTCTGATACTGTACTAAAATAAAATTTCAGCTAGCAATACTGACATATGTACTACCTTATAACATCACATCTCTCCCCCTCTTTGAAAATGCAAGCTAGTTTTTCAAGTGACCCTGAAAAAAATGTTGCTTGAGAGAAATGGGCCTATCTGGGAAGACATTAACCTACACCTTCTCTTGTGATCCCATCTGCTTTGGTATTGCTGTCCCCACTACTGTGCTGCACTGTTATGTGATATGTTTGCAACCCTAGGCTCCACCTTAATAACATGGCATTTTGCTGGCTGCCGCAATGTAGCCATGTTAAGGGATTGTGCTCTGTAACCACAGTGAATTTGCTTCGGTACAGATAGAGCTGAAGTTTCGGGAGTGCCCATACTATGGCTGGACATTCTTTTTCTACAGCAGTATAACATTCCTTCCTTACTTGGAATCTACAGCTGAGGTATTCATCTGAGTGCTCTTCTCCATCTGAGGAAACCTGGCTGAGTACAAATCCCACCTCATGGCTTGAAGCATCCACCTGCACAGAAAATTATTTGCTGTGATCTGGACCTGCTAACACAGGAGGTCCTCCCAAAGCCTCTTTAAGCTTTTGGAATACCTACTTGCAGGCTGGGGTCCACACTACCCTATCTGGCCTGTTTTTCCTCATCAGGTCTTTAAGGGGGGCAACTACAGTACTATAACTGAGAATACACTTTCCAAAGTATCCTGCCATCCCCAAGAATGACCTCACCTGTTTTTTGGTAACACGGGCAAACTCCTTCTGCCACTACAAATACTCAGTACAAGGACCTCCCTATCATGCTAAGGCTTCAACGTGTTAACATGGTACAATTTGCGCCCCTGCCTCCTGCATAGCGGGTTTACTATGTCATTAACATCACTGACCTTCCTTACCACTTCAAAGGGTCCTTCCCAAGTTGCCTGCAGCTTATTATGTTTGACAGGAATGAGCACTGTAACTTGCTGTTCCACAGCATAATCTCTGGCTCAAGCACTCCTGCCATACCAGGCCTTTGCTGTTGGGCTCCTGCCAGATTCCGTGGGCCAAGCCCATGAGCACCCTATGCCTTGTCCTGAGGTTTAGGGCATATGGCACAACAGACTCTTTGTGGGATTCAGACTTATCCTCCCACTCATCACAAATCAAATCTAAAGGCCCTCTCACCCTATGCTTATACAGCAACTCAAAGGGTGAAACAACTGTGGATTCCTGGGGCACCTCTCTATATGCAAACAGCAGATGGGAAAATATGCGTCCCACTATCTCTTACACTGTTCTGCAAATGCCCATAGCATGGTCTTTAGTGTACACTTTAACCTTTCCACAAGACCAATAGTCTAGGGGTGGTATGGGGTGGTCATTAGGTGCTTCACTTCACATCGCTTTCACAGACAAGCCAGCAGGTCTGACATGAAATTGTCTGTCAGTCAGTATTTCTCTTGGGAAACCTACCTTGCTGAAAATTTCTAACAAAGCATTTGCCACCTTCTCTGCCTTGATAGACGACAGAGCCATCACCTTAGAGTATCTAGTAGCATAATCCAATACCAGCAGGATATACTTTTTCACTGTGGAACTTGAGGTATTCAGAGGCCCCACAATATTCACAGCTACTCTCTGAAATGGCTTCTCAATCACATGCAAAAGCATCAGAGGAGCCTTGACCTGGTCTCCTGCCTAGCCTACCTTTTGGCACTGCTCACAAGTTCTGCAGTACCCTGTTACATCCCTTGCAATCCTAGACCAATAAAAGTTCTGCATAATATGTCTCTTGGTACACTTTATGCCCATATGACCTACAAAAGGAGTGTCATGGGCTATGGCTAGAAGTGCCAGATGCTAGGCTCTGGGCAATACCAACTGCTGTATTACCTCACCCTCTAGCCCTCCCTCAGGGGCCCACTCTTTATACAGTAATACTTTGTTCCAGTATATAGGCTTCCTTTTTCCTTGAGATTCAGGTGCCTCCTTGTCTACCTCCCTCAAGCTTCATAGTGTAGGGTCCAAAACCTGAGTCTGTCTCAATTCTACCTTTGTGACCCTTCCCAGCTCCCTTTCCATGGGA